>NC_091471.1:9898653-10006153 GCF_036971445.1 Narcine bancroftii
CAGAAGAGGAAGAGTATAACTTCCAAAGGCAAAGCCTGGGGGAAAGGAAAGTATCCTGGAAAGAAAGATACCATTCGCCAGATAGACGGTGACGATGATGATACCCAGGAGGAACAGAGTTGTTACCAATTTACGTTGAATGAAGTACATCATGAGAAGGTCCCAGTGATCATTGGTGGAGTGACAGTGCAGGTCATTGTAGACTCAGGCAGTGACAGTAATGTGATTGATCGACATTTATGGGAGAAGTTGAAAAGGAAAAAGATCATCTGTACCTCAAAGAAGTGTTCTAAGAAACTGTATCCATACACAGCAACCAAGCCACTGCAGACCATTGGATGTTTTACTGCAACTGTTGAAGCTGGAGATAAGTACACCGAAGCAGAGTTTATGGTCATAGAAGAGAGGGGAGAACCATTGCTGAGTAGAAGCACAGCGCAAGACCTGGCAATACTTCATATTGGAGCTTGTGTCAATTCAATTCAGTCATACGAGGATATGAAGCAAGAATTCCCCGCAGTCTTTCAAGGAGTAGGAAAGCTGAAAGGTCGACAATTGAAGCTAGCGGTAGATGAAACGGTCAAACCCAAGGCACATCCAATGCGCCGAACTCCGTTTGGACTTCGTGGGAAAGTCGAAGCCAAAATTAAAGAATTGATCGAACAAGACATTATTGAACCGGTGGAACATTCGACACAATGGGTCAGTCCCGTAGTAATTGTGCCCAAACCAAAGGGTGACATAAGACTATGTGTTGACATGAGAATGGCCAATGAAGCTATAATTAGAGAACGACATCCTATACCAACAGTGGAGGAAATACTTCAAGAACAAACTACCAGCAAGGTATTCTCAAAAATTGATCTGAAATGGGGCTATCATCAATTAGAGCTGGATCCAGGTTCCCGAGATGTGACAACATTTGTGACTCACTGTGGATTGTATCGTTACAAGCGACTATCATTTGGAATTAATGCAGCTTCGGAGATCTACCAGTATGAAATCCATCGGGTGATTCAAGGTATTCCTGGAGTTGCCAACATTTCTGACGACATCATAGTCCATGCACCAACGAAGGAAGAGCATGACAAACGGTTGAGGCGTGTACTATCTAGACTACAGGAGGCAGGCCTTACCGTGAATGGAAACAAGTGCCAGTTCGGTGTGTCAGAAATGGATTTCATGGGACACAGACTTACACAGGAAGGACTAAACCCTGCAGAGGCCAAGGTGAAAGCTATCGAAGAGGCACGTGCACCTCAGAACACAACAGAGGTGAGGAGTTTCCTGGGATTGGTCAATTTTTGTGCAAAGTTCATTCCTAATTTCGCTACAGTGGCAGAACCACTAAGGAAACTAACCAGGAAAGGTGTACCATTTCATTTTGGATCTGAGCAGAAGAAAGCGTTCACAGTGCTGAAGCAAAGCCTGACAGATGCAAAATCTCTTGGATATTACGATCCGGCAGCATCAACCAAAGTCATAGCTGATGCTAGCCCAGTTGGTTTAGGAGCCGTATTGGTCCAGATGCATAATGGAGGACCAAGAATCATTGCCTATGCCAGCAGATCGTTATCAGATGTGGAAAGAAGATACTCTCAGACAGAGAAAGAAGCACTCAGACTTGTATGGGCCTGTGAGAGGTTCCATGCATATTTATACGGCATTGAATTTGAACTCATCACAGATCATTAGCCATTAGAGGTGATCTATGCACCTAAATCCAAACCATGTGCCAGAATAGAGAGATGGGTACTCAGACTACAACCCTACAAATATAAAGTAATCCACATTGCAGGGAAAGCAAACATTGCAGATCCGCTGTCCAGATTGGTGAAGGATGGAGGTCCACAATCCAAGTCAGAATTGGGAACAGAAACAGAGAGCTTTGTACGCTTCGTAGCTATTCAGTCGACACCGAAAGCTGTGACTACGAAGGAGGTCGAGAGAGAATCCGAACGTGATCCAGAACTCATGGAAGTAAGAGAATGCATACAGAGTGGACAATGGGACAAGTGTACTCACAAGGCTTGCATTCACATTAGAGACGAACTTTGTTGCATCGGACAGTGTGTATTGAGAGGTTGCAGATTGGTGATACCACAAAGATTGAGACCGAAGATCGTATCCTTAGCGCATGAAGGACACCTAGGTATTGTTGGTACCAAGCAAAACCTCAGGACCAAGGTATGGTGGCCAAGTTGTGATAAAGACGCCGAGTTAAAACTTGTCACGGATGTCAAATCACAAGTAGGAGTAATCCACCAGAACCGATCCAGAGTACACAACTCCCGACAGGACCATGGATCGACGTAGCTGTTGATTTTCTTGGACCTTTACCGACGGGTGAATCAATTATGGTAGTGATAGATTACTACAGCAGATACTATGAGTACGTGGTGTTGAAGTCCACAACCACTGAAAAAACAATACAAGCGTTAGCAGAGATATTCGCAAGATATGGATTACCTGTTACATTATACTCTGACAATGGTCCACAATTCATTTCAGAGACATTTGCGGAATACATGAGGACCACAGGTATCCACCATCATAAAATAACTCCGAAATGGCCACAAGCCAATGGAGAAGTAGAGAGACAAAATCAATCCATTGAAAAACGATTGAGGATTGCACACGCAGAAGGACAAAATTTGGCGAGAAGCATTGCTATCTTATGTGGCTGTCTATCGAGCAACGCCTCATGCAACCACTGGAAAAAGTCCTGCAGAAGCATTTTTTGGGAGAAAAATCCGCACAAAAATGCCAGAAATAAAGGAAATCCGAGACGACCAGGAGATGAGGGACCACGATGCTGAAAAGAAAGGTGCAGCAAAGCTGTACACAGATTCGAAACGTGGAGCCAAGTACTCAGACATCATGCCAGGAGATGATGTTCTAGTGAGGCATGAAACTGGTGGTAAGCTAGACACACCTTATTACCATCAACCCTATACTGTCGTATCCAGAAGTGGCAGTATGGTGACAGTCAAGTCTCTGACTGGAGTCCTGTATAAGAGAAATGTATCAAGTGTAAAAAGGTACCAGTCCAGAGATACATCAAGCAAAGAGGTTGAAAGGCCAATACGAGATGCTGAAACTGAGAGACCTGATGATGTTCCAGAGGCAGTTACCAGCACTCC
This sequence comes from Narcine bancroftii, assembly GCF_036971445.1. Taxonomy (NCBI): domain Eukaryota; kingdom Metazoa; phylum Chordata; class Chondrichthyes; order Torpediniformes; family Narcinidae; genus Narcine; species Narcine bancroftii. Next base: position 9,901,797 of record NC_091471.1, read on the forward strand.
TGATGAAGTGACTAGAGCGCCAGAAACACCCGAAGCCGTGGCGAGCAGTATTGCCGACGCCGAGAGTGAACAACCGAGAAGCGACGACAATATCGCAGGCAGGCCGAAATGAAACCGGAAAGTGCCCAAACGATACGAAGACTTTGTGCCATAGTTTTAATAAGAACTTTGGGACAGTATTTTAATCTTATATCATAAAGTGCATGTATGAATGCTGTAGGAAGTAAATTTTATGTAGTTGAGTTATAGTATTACCATTAGTTACGATGTTTGTATGTTTCCGAGGGATATTGATAAGTGAAGGTAAAGTTTATTTCTGATTAAAGGAGGGATGTCATGATAATGAATATGTATGAGATATACCGGAAGTCACGTGGTATGAGAGAGAGATAAGAACACAAGCAGGAGAACAAAGGAAACGGGAGAATAAAGACACTCAGAAGTTTACCTGATAAAACTTGTGTTTAATGTTTTAGTAACTTCATATTTAGGGCCAGAAATGTGACAGTATTGATATTTCATATTTATATAAAAAAAGAAAATCTAAACCCACTACCAAAACAGAAGCTGTTTGACCAAAAAAAAAGGAGGTAGATTTCTTATCAGAGTGATGAATCACCTCTTTACTCAAGTTCTACCTTGCTAATACATGTAGCTCAGATGCCATTAACGTTATGTCACCCTCTCCAACAATATCAAATAAAATAGTTAAAGGTTTAGGTTTAAAATTAACTTTAAAAAGTGCAGAGAATTAATGAAGCTTCTCCATTATTGCATTTATCACAACGAGGAGTTACATCCGCATAAAATCAAATAGTTTGACTCTGGACATGTGAGCCTTATGGACTACTTTAAATTGTCGGAGAGAGTGGCGGGCACACAAAGAAGAGGTATTAACCAAATTGAAAATTACATTCCAAGTTTATTCAGAAATTAAAAGCTGTAGGTCCTGTTCCCAGGGTTTTTAAAAAAAAATTTATCTGAGGGAGCCTCTCTTGTTCCCAACAACATATCATAAATGTGAGATATTGAACCATTATTGAAATGTAGTATATTAAAAATTACATCAATTAAATTATTAGTCCTCTTAATAGTAAAGTTAAGTTTATTCTCATCTGATTGTACAATTACAACCCAATGAAAGAGTCCTCAGTGCAATCAAGGGATTCACGTCTTTCTGGGAAAATAACTTCTTCCTCATCTCCATCCTAAATCAACTACGCTGAATCTTGAGGCTATGTCCCCTAATTCTAGTCTCCCCAACCAATGGAAAAAATTTACCTACCTCTATCTTATGTATGCCTTTCATAATTTTATACATTTCTATGAGATCCCCTCTCATTCTTCGTTATTTACAGATTAGAGATTTTTTGCGATCTCATTTACATACATTTCCAAAGAGCTTTGATAAGAATTTAATAGATGGAATTTTTAATTTACAACCTTTCTACAATATCTAACATTTATGACATGTTGTTGGGAACAAGAGGGACTCCGTTAGGTAAAATTAAAAAAAAGCCTGGGAACAGGACCTACAGCTTTCAATCTCTGAAGAAACTTAGAATGTAATATTTAAATTGGTTCATGCCTTATCTTTAAGTGCTCGCCACTCCCTCCTACAATTTAAAGTAGCCATAGGGCCCACATGTCCAAAGTCAAACTAACTTGTTTTTATGCACATATACCTCCTCACTGTGACAAATGTAACAATGGAAATGCTTCACTAATTCATTTGTACAAAGTCTTGAGAAATATTGAAGGAAGCATTTCAAACTTTTTCTGTACTTTTATTTAAAGTAAATTTTAAGCCTGATCCTTTAACTGCCTTGTTTGGTATTGTTGGAGAGAGTGGCATAACTTTAATGGCATCTGATTTGCATGTATTGGCTTTTATTTCTCTAATGGCAAGGCAGGCAGTGTTGCTCAGATGGAGGGACATTATCCCGCCTAATCATGGTCAATGGCTACGTGACGTTACATGTTTAAATTTAGAGAAGATTTGATGCCCAATTTCCGATTTGAAATTAAATTTTCAAACACTGTAGGGACCCTTTTGAATTATTTCCAAAATCTTTGATTTGGTATTAATGCATTAGAGTTGGCTAATAGGGTAATTTATTATTGCAACAGGGAATTTTTTTCCCTTCTTTGCCAAACAGCTTCAGTTTTGGTAGTGGGATTCAATTATTTTATATAAATATAATAAAATATTACTGTAATATAATTTGTTTAAGAATGTGGGGCACTGTGGATAAAATAGTACAATCTGAGTGTAGTGTACTCTGTATTTTTCTATTTTTTTATTATGTATTCTTATGTACTCTGTATTTCAATAAAAATATTGAAAAAGAAACCCATCTAGATCTCTCTGTGGACTTACTGCATCCTCTGCAATTCAGCATCGTCAACAAACTTAAATATGCTACACACAGTCCCCTCCTTCAAATCGTTAATATCGTAAATGGTTATATGGTTATATCATGAACAGTTGTGGGTGGGCCCTGCACTTTTGCTTTGGTTTCTGCTTCCCTCTTGTGTTTTTCTAAGAACAATAAGGTAAGGCAGCCAATACACTAAAGGATCCATCCCACCCTAGCACCACTCCCTTCTTGCTCTTCCCTTTGAGGAGAGGGTCAAGTATGTGAAATTACACACCAAAGAGGTTTAAAGACGGTTTCTTCCCTGTAGCCATTAGGCTCCTGAACAAGCCCCTCCCCGTTTCCCTTGCTTTCTACTGATTGATATTTCTCCTTGTTTGTACTTATAACTGTGCTCTTGCCCTGTGATGTCATACAGTTGTATGAAAGTTAGATTTGACTTGCTAGATTCCTTATGATAGAAGTTTCCTAACTGTATCAGGTATAATGTGACAAGAAACTTAAAACCTAAACTTGTTGGCTTGTTCCAGAATACAAAGTTTAGAGGTGTTGTGGATAACATAAGAGCAGCTATTCTCAATGGGGTCCATACAGCTCCCTCATGGACCATGACACATTTAAGGGATGGCCACTGACTGAGATCATGATTTTTTAAAAATGTTTTTTATGTCGTCAGCAGGAGAGAAGTATGGAACTAAATGTGACTGCTTCACAGGGAAGGGGGAGCAGGGTCTTAAGGAGGCCATAGCCAAAAAATGTTGAGAATGGCTAATGTTGTTGTAGGTTATGACAGGATATATATACTGGATGCAGAGTTGGGCAGAGAAGTGGTAGATGGAGTTCAGTCCGCATAAATGTGTACTGATGCATTTTGGAAGGTCAAACTTGAAGGCAATGTACATGGTTAATACCAGGATTCTTAACAGTGTGGGGGAACAGAGAGATCTTGAGGTGTGGTTCCAGATCAAGGTTAGGATGATTCTAGTCGTCAGGTCATGTTGCAGCTCTATAAAACTCTACTTAGACCACACTTTGAGTATTGTGTTCAGATCTAGTTGCCTTATCGGAGGAAACATGTGAAAGATGAGGAGAAGGTGTAGAGATTTAGCAGGATGTTGCCTGGGTTAGAGAACTTAATTTACAAAGTAAGATTGAGAGCTAGAGCTTTTCTCTTTGGAGCAATGAAGGATGAGAGGTGACTTAATAGAAGTAAATAAGATTATGAGGAGCTTAGACAACCAGAAACATTTTCCTGGATCAACAATAGCAAGTACCAGGGGGGATCTGTTTAAGGCAGGGATGGCGAAACCATTGTTCATGAGCCACATGCCGCTCTTTGACATACGATGTGTGATTCGCAGAAATATGTTGGCTGAGACAGGAATCATACGAGCCAGTGCTCACAATGGTAGTTTCAGTGGGCGTGGCTTTGCAATTGAAAATATTTCATATGTATACCATCTATACGTGTGTAATGGTTGATACCATGTAAAAGTCAACCCCCCTATTTTTGGCCCCAGCCACCCTGGCTGCCCAGGCCCCGGCTTCTTGCCCTCTGGAGCCCCCGACGACTCAACTCTCATCTAGGCCCCGGATGCCCTACCATCTGAGCTTGACACTCCAACTGTACACCCTCGCTTCAGCTGCCATCACATCCGAGCTCTTGATACCCCAAACACACCTATCCGTGCTCCCGAAACCCTGAAATTGGACTTACCATCCAGACCCGGCCGCTCCCCCGCCCATCCAAGCTCCTGATGGCCAGTTGCCTGCCCATCCGAGCTCCCAACACCCTGGATGCCCTCCCAACATCGCAAACACAGGTATTACTATAGTATGCATGTAATAATCCACCCCCTAAATTTTACCCTAAAAATTGGTCCACAAAATTTGACTATGACAAGAATATATGCATATTTTTTAATTCTTGAAACTAATACAAATTAGCAGGTTAAAAACTACATAAATAATTAAATATTATTACATACATGTATTTCCTAATATTTATAGAAATTTTTATAACAAAATATGCATGCATATGTTATATTTTTCAGTTTTTGCAGCTTTCAAACACCTGAAGTTTACCGTATGTAGCTCTTACATTAAGCAAGTTTGGCCACCCCTGGTTTAAGGTGAGTGGAGGAAAGTTTTTTTTATATATACAGGGAGCAGAGGGGGCCTGGAATACATTGCGGGGCATAATGGCTGGTGCAATGTGGACCTTCAAAGGGTTCTTAGACAGGCACATGGATGTAAGAAAAATAGAGGAGTTAAGGGTGTGAGATGGAGAAGCATGAAATTGTTCTGGAGTAGATTTACAGAGGTCAGCACGACATCATGGACTGAAGGACGCTCTGTGCCGTAATGTTCTCCAACTGCCGTGATGTTGATGGATGCTCTCTTGATGTCTGATTTTTGGATGATGTATTAAGCAATATCTGCTTCTCTTTGGTGAGGTGTAGAATTTTCTGAACAGGAAAAATTTTCTGAACGGGAAGAGCATTCTCCTCAGCGTCCCATCTAGCACAGTTACCACCAAAATAATACTTTTTAACACTGCCTTGTGAACAGTATTACCCATGCTCCAAGCCCCCCAGGACACCGTCATCCATGGTTAGAAATGTTGGGTCTAATATTTAAACTGTTGATCCACTACTTTCTGAATAGTGCTGGATGTATCATGAGGCGTGGGACATGAGGTGCTCTTCCAAAACTCAGAAAGGGCTGAATAAGGTAAAGGCAGCTCAGAACATATCACAATCTTCCCTCCCACCCCCCCACCCATGGACTCCATCTACACTCCCCAATGCATAGTAAAGGTAGCCAACGTACTGAAAGACCCATCACACTTGGACACATTCTCTCCTCTAATCAGGGGGAAGGTTCAGGATGTCTAAGCATGGATCAACAGGCTGAAAGACAGTTTCTTCCCCACAGCCATCAGGCTCCTGAATGAACCGCACAACGGCACTCTCAAGCTGCCCTTATTTGGAATGAATTGATAATTTTCTCTTTACTGTGTTTTCCCCTGCTAACTTATATGGCTGTACAAATATTAGAGCTGATTTGCTGAACTTCTCGCGGATGCCGGCTTTGCAATTAGATAAGTGTGGAATGGGCAACTGCATTGTGGGATTGAAATGACCTCAGTTTTTGCATGAGTGAAGAAACATCAAGGAAGAAAAGATTAAAATGAAGGTATAAATTTTGCCTGGGGAAAGTTGCAGTAGGAGAGAGGAAATAAATAGCAATAACGGACAATTTTTAAACAGCATGTGAAAGTTGGTAGCGTTATAGCACACAATCTTTAAGGACCGTGGGGATAAAAGCGATGGCGGACCTGACTTCTGTAAGGTAAAACATCATGAGATGGGAATGTGTAAGGAGTTACCCTGTACAGGGCTGTAACAAGAAGGGGAGGTGTCCTTGTACTCCTGTTAGGTAAAACATCATGAGATGGGAATGTGCAGGGCTGTAACAAGATGTGAATGCATCCTTGTACTTACAAGATAAGAGAGACATTGATGGATTGAGAGGCAGGAAGCTAGCAGGGAAAGGATAGCAACAGTTTTAGTCATTGGACAAGTAATGATATGATGATGTTCTAAGCACATATCCAAGGGTATAAAAAATCACCATTTTGCTGATAACGGCAGAATGCATTCTCCAACTAACATGGTTAGTCGCAAGTGTTACAATCCGGTAATAAAGAACAAAGAACCCTGATTTCGACTCAGCCTGGTGTTTGTCTCACTCATTCATGAACAAAGCAGACCTAACAATTCCCAGAATGCTGTGCGGCAGAAAAACCCCTCCACGAGTGCTCTGTGCATGCCCTTTCTCCCCCACACAGAATTCTGGGAGAGCAGGTCCACCATCGCTTCCCCCCCCCCCACCCCCAGGTATTTTTAAATTATACGCTGTAGTGCTACCATCTATCCCACGCTGCATAAATTGTACGCTTTAGTGCTACCAACTGTCCCACACTGTATAAATTGTCAGTTATTGCTATTTATTGTTAGCACTTTCCCACGGTCCCTTATAAATGTCGGCACAACAACAGGGACTGAAGGGCTCATACTGCGCTGTACATAAAGCTTAATTATGTTATAAATAGGCATGATTAATTTTTTTCAAATATAATACATCGATCAGGATTTAGGGCAGGTCACCATTGCTCGATGTGTCATGATGTCACTGGTGGAAGGTAGAACAGTCCTTGCAAGTATGTAAGCGTTCAGTGTCCCAGTTAGGAATGGTCAAGTGTGAAAAGCATAAATGCTATTCCTATCCTGGAACAATGAACGGCCAATTAAGTGGGATGCAAGTGTGAAAGGGGCTATGAAGGTGGTCGTAATTACTGCTTCTGTTTTGTTGCTACATGTTATGGTGGTTTTTGGTTTAGTTGTGTTTGTAATGTTGTAGTTTGAATAAAGTTTGTACGTTTATAAATAAAATGTAACCCAATGCTGTTGGCTGATACAATGTGTCTCAGCATTTATTACATTGTGAGGTTTACATTTAAATCAATTGATTCATTGTTTTACACCTTGGTTGCTCTGTAACAATGCACTGAGGAACAAGGAATGATCATACTTGACACTACTGCTTCAAAAAGGATGCTTGTAATTTACGTTCTTCCTAAAATTTCTCTTCAACACCGTACCTGAAAATGCTCAGACATTTGCCAAACTAAATTGCAGAAAAGTTGCTCTGTTTAATGCCTTGGCAGCTTGTTTGAAGACTTTCACTCATCGATGACCTCCCCTCCATGGCCAGGGGAGCATTTCCACAGTCCACCCCCTCCGTGCTGTCCCTCCATTGTAGAGGAGTTCCAAACAGCCCAGCAAGACCACCAATGGTTTCAATCTACTGCTGCATGGTCCGTTTAACGATTCTGCCCTCCTTGTCTACGGCAAAATTGTAGTTCCGTGGATTATCCAGAGCTTCCTCAATTCGCCGATCCAGGTTCTCCAGTGTAATGAAATTCTTTGCTTTCTCCTGTAACATTCAAAGTGGATATCAGAGATGCTCAACGAGTCCAACAAATCGAAAATCTCATGATATGGTGCGAGAATAACAACCTGAGTCTCAGCGTGGACAAGACGAAGGAGATGATCCTGGACCAGGAACCACCACCCTCCACTACACATCAACAACTCTGTAATAGAGAGTGGAGAGCAGCAAGTTCCTTGGAGTCCACGGTACGAGTGGCCTATCGTAGACACTCAACATCTCCTCACTTATCAGGGAGGTGCAACAGTGACTGGACTTCCTAAGAAGACTGAAGCAGGCAAGGCTTACTGGCCACCATTACTTCAACCTTCTACAGGAGCTCTTTTGAGAGCGTTATGGCCGGCTGCATCACAGTGTGGTACGGTTGCTGCAGAGAAATGGATCGGAGGTCAATCCACAGGACCATAAGATCACTGGGGTCTCCCTTCCCTCACCTCAATCGAAGTGATTTACCAGGATCATTAATAGAAAAAAGCATGCAAAATCATTGAGGACCCCTCCACCCCGCACACGGCATCTTTCAGCAGCTCCCGTAAGGAAGGAGATCCAGGAGGATCAGAGCCAGCACCACCAGGCTGAGGAACAGCATCTTCCCGCAGGCAATGAGAAAGCTGAACGACCAAAGGAACTGCTCACACTGACCCGCCGAGACTCTCATATACATGAAACAATATTTTTTTTTGACGAATACTTGTCCTGTGATTGCACTGTTAGTCTGTACATGTGTTATGCCTGGTTGTGTGTCTACATGTTTTGCACCGAGGACCGGAGAACACTGTTTCGTCAGGGTTGTACTGTACAATCAGATGATAATAAATTGATTTAAACAAACAGGGACACCTGTGAAGTCTCTTTAGCACTAGGCACAATGAACAGATTCACAGCCAAAAGAAGCACTTTTGCATTGCCTTCACTGCTATAAAGATGTAAAAAGGTTGTTTTGCATGGTGAGATTCTTGGACAAGAGGGCACAACTTTAGGATGGAAGTGTGTATGCCTGGAACAGAAAGGCAAAGGAATTTCTTCAGCCAGAGAGTGGTAAATCTGTGGGATTTGTAGCCACAGGCATTTGTGGAGACCAAGTCATTGGGTGTATTTAAGATAGAGATGAAGAGGATTTTAATTAGCTAGGGCATCAAAGGTAGTGGGGAGAAGGCCGGGCACTGAGGCTGAGTGGGAAAATGGATCAGCTCATGATTGAATGGAGGGGCAGACTCGATGGGCTGAATACCCTATGTCTGATGATGTCGGCATCTTTAACAAGCCAACAGCAGAAAAGATACTGCAAAGCAAACGGGCGCAGTTCTGTAACTGAACAGCAGGTGTCAGTGTGGACGAGAACATACATTGAACTGCTGGAGGAACCACATGGAAATGCACAGTGAACATTTTGGACATGACCCTTTATCGAGGCCAAAGGGAAAAGAGGGTGATATGACACATATGGAGCTGGAGAGCAGCCTGGAAGTGATAGGGTATTGGTCAGAAGGTCGGAGAGATGGATAAAGGGAAGGTTACGGGGTTTAGCTGGAAAAGTGCTGGAGCAGATAGATGGAACCCAGATGAAGATGGGGTTAATTAAAACTGATGTTCCTGCTATTAAGGCTGCCCAGGAGGAATATGTTTTTAAAATTTCGACATACAGCACAGTAACAGGCCTTTCCCACCCATTAGCCAGGGCCTTCTGATTTCACCTAACCCCCCGTACGTTTTTATACGATGTGAGGATACCAGAGAACCCATTGGAAAATCAGACACGGGGAGAGCGTGTGTCACCTTACACACAGGACCGGATTTGAACCCGGGTCACGGGTGCTATAACAGTGTGGTGCTAACAGTGTCTCCTTGTTGTTCTTTAAGTTTACATTTGGCCTCACCCTGACCATTGATCACGAGGCCAGGGTCAGGCATATCTGTGAAAGAATGGTTGGGGGCTGGGGGAGGGGGGAGCTAATGTTACGCTGGCTTAGTAGAGATCAATCAATGAACCAAGAGGATCTCAATTTCTCTGCAGTACAGCGTAACTCTTTTTGGACATTGCTTTTAAGTTATAGCTCTCATTATTCGGGGCATTCAGCAAATTTCTGTTACGATGGCACAACAGGATGATGAGACCACACCATTTGGTGTAATGTATGCAGTTATGGTCATATGTGTAGAGGAAGATCGTGATTAAGCCGGAAAGGATGCAGAGAAGATTCGGGAGAGTGTTATCGTGAACTGGAGGGGTTGTCTTATAAGGAGAGACTGGGTTAGGCTGGAACTTTATTCCCTGGAGTGCAAGAGGTTGGGAGGTGACTCTGTGGAGGTTTTATAAACTTATGAGAAACATCGATAAGCTGAATGGTCACAGTCTTTAAAGCAGGGAGGCATATATTGAAGGTGAGAAGGGAAAGATGCAAAGGGGACCTGAGGGACAATTCTTTCCACAGAGGGGGCTGGGTACTTGGAAGAAGCTGCCTGAGGAAGTAGTAGAAGCAAGTTCAATTACATTTAAATCAGTCATTCTCAACAGGTGAGTGGGGGGGGGGGGGGGGGGGGGGGTGCTACAGCCTGTGGACTACAGCACATTTAAGTAAAACCCTTATTTTCTTTTCTCCTCATACAACATAAATATATATTTAATATGCAGTTGATAAGAGAGGAGTACAGAAGAAACCAAAACTTGACTGCTTCATAGGGAAGGGTTTGATCAGGGTCCGGGGGGGGGGGGGGTGCATAGATTAAAAAAAAACAAGAATGGCTGGTTTCAAAGCCATTTAGACAGGGATACGAATCGGAAACATTTGGAAGGATATGGACTAAAAACAGGCAAATGGGATGAGCGCAAGCAGGGAACTTGGTTAGGATGAACAAGTTGGGCCAAAGGGCCTGTTTCTGTGCTTTTTAACCCTTGCTCTGAGGGTGTCTGGCTCTCATCAACTCCTTCATCCGTCAGATTGAAAATCACAAGCTTCCAAAAATAAATTGCGAACATGGCTCAGCACCCGCCACTCTGCGCCCACCTGCAGCTGTAGAACCTCCCTCTCCTTCTCACTGATGAACTCTGCCCATTTCTTTTCTCTTTGGGCCGCTGCCTGGAGTTTCCTCTCCTTCTCCTCCTCCATCTCCCGCTGGAGCCGCTCCTCCCTGTTCCAGGACACAAACAAAACAGCACAACTCTGATAAGTGGGGCGGATGGAGGGTTTATTGTCATACACAGAAGTACACTGTCCATGTTGCATCCCAGTCCAATGCAGCTCAATTCTTACTTGCCCCAGTAATGTGGGTACAGGGGATACTCCCATTGCAATAGTAGAAATTGTCCCAAGCACCACGACAGAACAGAAAGGGACCATAAATATAAAAAAGATAAATAAATATTCACAATTGCAGTTAGTACAAAACAAAAACGCATCCAAGAAAATATTGGAAATGTACAGCAGATCACACAGCAGCTGTGCCGATAAACAAGAGACAACATTTCAGGTGGTTGGTGGGGGAAGAAGCGAGGAGGGAGAGAGCGGGGGGAGGTGGTGAAGAGGGGAGGGGATCCTCTGACATTGACACCTACGGTGAAGGAAATATAGCCATTGGGTTTTATCACCCTCCATTTTTTGGCTCAAGTCCGAAATGTCGGCGATGTATCTTTACCTTTGCTACATAAAGGACAGTTTGACCGGCTGAGTTTCTCCAGCATTTTTTGTTTTTACATCAATCACGGTGTCCTCAGAATTTTGTGATTTACTCCTTGCCTTTCTTCATGATAAATTATTTACAAAATATAAAACTGTTCAAGTCTTTTCACATCCATACATTTCCACCAATGTACATTGTTTCCAATTCTTACCGATTGTGGCACCTGGTTATTACTCTCCCCTCTGTTGTTTGAGGGACTCCCCCTCAGCCCCTCAATGCCTGGTAACGGAAGGACTCTAGATTATGCTCCTTCCCCACAGAACCCTCATGTTGGCTGCACCAACACAAGAACATCAGAATCCAAATTTGTTGTCGTGAACAAGACAAGAAATATGTTGTTTTCCAGCAGCGTTAAAGGTGCAAATATTGCTGTACATTACATTTAAAATTAAATAAATAGAAATTGTTGCCGACAATTATGCTGTCTTGGGTTCATTGATCATTCAGGAGTCTGATGGCAGCGGGGAAGAAGCTGTCCTTGTGCCGCTGAGTGCTCATCTTTAGGCTCCTGGACCTTTTCTCCGATGGTAGCAGAGTGAAGAGAGCATGGATAGAGACTGCTTTTTATAAGACACCGCCTCACATAGATGTCCTTGATGGAGTGAAGTCTGTTCCCCATGATATCGAAGGCTGATTTAACAACCCTGTGGAGTATTTTCTTGTCCTGAGTGTTGACAGTGATGCAACCAGTTAGAATGTTCTTCAAGGTACACCTGTAAATTTTCAAGAGTCTTCGGTAAACACTGAATCTCCTCAAACTCTTCATAACATATTGTCACTGGCAAGCCTTCCTCATGATTGCATTGACATGGAAGCTCCAGGACAGATCTTTGGAGATGTTGACATCCAGGAATTTGAAGTTCTTGACCCTCTCTGCTCCTGAGCCCTCAATGAGGACTGGGTCGTGTTTTCCTGACTTCCTTCTGAAGTCCACAATCATCTCCTTGGTTTTGTTAACGTTGAGTTCAAGGTTGTTGCTCAGACACCATTCAACGAGCTGATCTGTCTCCCTCCTGTACGCTTCCTCATGGCCGCTTGTGATTCTGCCAACAACCGTGGTGGCATCATCAAACTTGTAGATGGATTCGAGTTGTGCCTGGCCACACAGGCATAGGTGTATAGTGAATAGAGCAGTGGGCTAAGCACGCATCCTTGAGGTGCGCCTGTGTTGATTTTCAATAAGGAGGAGGCATTGTTTCCAATTCTTACCGACTGTAGTCTTCTGATAGGAACATAGGAAGTAGGAAGAGGAGTAGGCCAAAAATGGCCCATCGAGCCTGCTCCGCCATTCAACGAGATCATGGCTGATCTTAAAGTTCAGTACCCCATCCCCGCCTTCTCTCCGTAACCCCTAATTCCCTTACACTGAAGAAATATATCTAATTCCCTCTTAAATAAGAACATAGGAAGTAGGAACAGGAGTAGGCCAAAAATGGCCCATCGAGCCTGCTTCGCCATTCAACAAGATCATGGCTGATCTAATTTATGACCTAACTTCACCTACCTGCCTTCTCCCCATATCCCCTAGCAACAACCTTGAACTCAACTGTAAAATATGTATTTGTAATTTATTATGATGAATAAATAAATTTTTCAAAAAAACACACAAACCCACATTTTGTAAATATGGGCATCATATTTTCCAAAAGTCATATTTATCTTGGAGATTATAAGTAATTTTCTCTAACGGTATACAACTCCGAAGTTCTATTTTTGACCTCCGTGATATTGCTGTACATTTCCTATAAACTGCGAAGGCAATTAACACAAATTCAGTTTGATACATATTTAATTTTAATGTTGGTCTTATAGCCTTAATATTACCCAATAAAAATAATATCGGATCCTGTGGGAATTTGATCCCCGTAATTCATTCCAATAAGTTACCTACCCCTAACTAAGAATGTAAACTTTAGGCCATTACTAAGTTGAATGCAAGAAAGTTCCAATCTCAGATTTGCACCTGAAACATAAATCTGAAATGGCTCAATTGAGATTTATAAATGTATTGTTCAGTTTAGATATTCCATCTTGGGTTTTTATAGAGTTTAATGCGATATGAGGTATGAATGCCCAGGATTTTATTTATTAATGGAATTCTAAATTGTTAGTTGGAAGTAGGCAATCACCTATTTTTAAACATCTGATTGAGTTGTGGAATAACATTGATAATGTAATTGATATAATGTAGCAGCTACTATGGTAGAGCTACTAAAGAAATACAAACCACACACCAGAGTAGTCAACTCAAGACTGATTTATTCAGGGTTGACAGGATTCTTTTATATACTACATGTCCTGGGCTCCACAAGACAAGGTGGGACATCACTATGAGATTGCTACTGATCCACAGGACCAGCAGGTTCAAATCTAGCCTTATAAATGTCCCACGCCTTCCGGCAGGAGACTTAACAGATCGGCACTCGGTATCTCTTGCGTGTGGTCCTGGTGAGTAGGTAGACATTCACATTATGGTTCCGCATGCCCACAGAACCATGCTGGCAACAGTTCACATTGCCGTGCTGTGCACCCGCTCGGCCCGCTACAATAAAAGGTTTCTTTGGCTTGGCTTCGCGGACAAAGATTTATGGAGGGGGTAAAAAGTCCACGTCAGCTGCAGGCTCGTTTGTGGCTGACAAGTCCGATGCGGGACAGGCAGACACGATTGCAGCGGTTGCAGGGGAAAATTGGTTGGTTGGGGTTGGGTGTTGGGTTTTTCCTCCTTTGCCTTTTGTCAGTGAGGTGGGCTCTGCGGTCTTCTTCAAAGGAGGTTGCTGCCCGCCAAACTGTGAGGCGCCAAGATGCACGGTTTGAGGCGTTATCAGCCCACTGGCGGTGGTCAATGTGGCAGGCACCAAGAGATTTCTTTAGGCAGTCCTTGTACCTCTTCTTTGGTGCACCTCTGTCACGGTGGCCAGTGGAGAGCTCGCCATATAACACGATCTTGGGAAGGCGATGGTCCTCCATTCTGGAGACGTGACCCATCCAGCGCAGCTGGATCTTCAGCAGCGTGGACTCGATGCTGTCGACCTCTGCCATCTCGAGTACTTCGACGTTAGGGATGAAAGCGCTCCAATGGATGTTGAGGATGGAGCGGAGACAACGCTGGTGGAAGCGTTCTAGGAGCCGTAGGTGGTGCCGGTAGAGGACCCATGATTCGGAGCCGAACAGGAGTGTGGGTATGACAACGGCTCTGTATACGCTTATCTTTGTGAGGTTTTTCAGTTGGTTGTTTTTCCAGACTCTTTTGTGTAGTCTTCCAAAGGCGCTATTTGCCTTGGCGAGTCTGTTGTCTATCTCATTGTCGATCCTTGCATCTGATGAAATGGTGCAGCCGAGATAGGTAAACTGGTTGACCGTTTTGAGTTTTGTGTGCCCGATGGAGATGTGGGGGGGCTGGTAGTCATGGTGGGGAGCTGGCTGATGGAGGACCTCAGTTTTCTTCAGGCTGACTTCCAGGCCAAACATTTTGGCAGTTTCCGCAAAGCAGGACGTCAAGCGCTGAAGAGCTGGCTCTGAATGGGCAACTAAAGCGGCATCGTCTGCAAAGAGTAGTTCACGGACAAGTTTCTCTTGTGTCTTGGTGTGAGCTTGCAGGCGCCTCAGATTGAAGAGACTGCCATCCGTGCGGTACCGGATGTAAACAGCGTCTTCATTGTTGGGGTCTTTCATGGCTTGGTTCAGCATCATGCTGAAGAAGATTGAAAAGAGGGTTACCTAATCAACGTAAATTGGATCTACTGATTTGTAATATTTCTGTAAATAAATGTATTTCAGCAAAATGTATAATTTACTTCAAATGAAAGCCCCCAAAACTGAGGTGCATAAATCAAGGTTAAGATGGGAAGTAGATTTACAGACACGAATAAATGAAAAGAATTGGAGTTATGTTGGAGCAATATGACTAAAATTATTAATGTAAGTACAGGCTAGACCAATATCATTTTTTACATCAATTATATTTGACTCCACAAAAATTATTTTATTCTTTATTGAGTCACATTAAAATAGCGGAATATCCTAAAGTGGGAGGGACAGGAGCCAGAGGTCGTGGTACCAATGACAGGGAGGAATAGAGAAGAGGTCCTAAAAAGTGAGTACAGGCAGTTAGGTAGGGAGTTAAAAAGAAGGACCGCAAAGGGGGTAATCTCTGGATTACTCCCTGTGCCACGTGACAGTGGGAATAGAAATAGAATGAGGTGGAGGATTAACACGTGGCTGAAGGGGTGGAGTAAGGGGCAGGGTTTCAAGTTTCTGGGTCACTGGGACCTTTTATGGGGAAGATGTGACTTGTACAGTAAGGACAGGTTACACTTAAATCCCAGGGGGACCAGATCCTGGCAAGGGTATTTGCTAGGGCTACTCAGGATCCTTTAAACTAGAATGGTTGGGGGGAGGGAGCAAAATAGTACAGAGCAGTGAAGAGAAGGTTAGAATGCAAACAAAGAACGTTTGTAGTAAGTATTTGAATATGGATGGGCAGGTGATAGAGAAAGGAAATGCTCTGGAAGAAGATGAAGGGCAATTGGCAGGAAAAGGAAATAATGTTGTTATTAAAAATGAGGGAAAACAGGGATTAAGAATTGGGAAATCTCTGAAATTCATATATTTTAATGCCAAGAGTATTGTAAAAAGGGTGGATGAGCTGAAGGTGTGGATTGATACTTGGAAGTATGATGTGGTAGCGATTAGTGAGACATGGTTGCAGGAGGGATGTGATTGGCAGCTGAATATCCCTGGGTTTCGTTGCTTTAGGTGTGATAGAGTTGGGGTTGCATTGCTTGTTAGGGAGAATATTACAGCGGTGCTTAGGCAGGATAGATTAGAGGGCACATCCACGGAGGCTATTTGGGTGGAACTGAGGAGTAGGAAAGGAGAGGTTACACTTGTAGGGGTGTATTATAGACCACCCGGAGGGGTCCGACACCTAGAGGAGCAAATCTGTAGGGAGATAGTGGATATTTGTGATAAGCACAGGGTTGTAATTATGGGAGATTTTAATTTTCCACATATAGATTGGGAAACACATTCTGTGAAAGGGCTGGATGGGTTAGAGTTTGTGAAATGTGTGCAAGATAGTTTTTTACAACAATATGTAGAGGTGCCGACCAGAGAAGGAGCAGTGTTAGATCTACTGTTGGCAAATGGGATGGGTCAAGTGACGGAGGTTAGTGTTGGTGAGCACTTCGGGTCCAGTGATCATAATGCCATCAGCTTCAATGTCATTATGGAAAGAGATAAGTCAGGGCCAAGGGTTGAGGTTTTTGATTAGAGAAAAGCTAGATTTGAGGAGATGCGAAAGGACTTACAAGGTGTGCATTGGGACAATTTGTTTTATAGGCAGGATGTAGTAGAGAGATGGAAGTCTTTTAAAGATCAGATTTTGAGAGTGCAAAAGCTTTATGTTCCTGTTAGGTTAAAAGGAGGGGCAAAAGGTTTGAGAGAGCCGTGGTTTTCAAGGAATATTGGAAACTTGGTTCGAAGAAAAAGGGAGGCGTACATTAGGTATAAGAAGCATGGAATTAAGGAGATGTTTGAAAAATACATTGAATGTAAGAGGAATCTTAAGAGAGGAATTAGGAAAGCTAAAAGAAGGTACGAGGAGACTATAGCAAGCAGGGTGAAAATTAATCCAAAAGGGTTCTACAAATATGTTAATGGTAAAAGGAAAGCGAGAGACAAAATTGGTCCCTTAGAGAATCAGAGCGGAAAACTGTGTGTGGAGCCTAGAGAAATGGGGGAGATATAGAACAGTTTCTTTTCTTCGGTATTCACCAAGGAGAAGGATATTGGGATATGTGAGATAAAAAAAAAGCAAATTGGGTAAATATGGAGAATATAGTGATTACGAAAGATGTAGTGTTAGGGCTTTTGAGGAATATAAAGGTGGATAAGTCTCCGGGACCAGACGGGATCTTCCCCAGAACATTGAGAGAAGTAAAGGAGGAAATAGCAGAGGCTCTGACGGTAATTTTCCAAATGTCATTAGAGATGGGGATAGTGCCGGAGGATTGGCACATTGCGCATGTGGTTCCGTTATTTAAAAAGGGTTCAAGGAGGAAGCCTGGCAACTATCGGCCTGTAAGTTTGACGTCTGTGGTAGGTAAATTAATGGAGAAAGTTCTTAGAGATAGTACTTATAAATATCTGGATAGACAGGATTTGTGAGCGGAAGGTCCTGTTTGAACAATCTGATTGAATTTTTTGAAGCGTTGACTAGGAATGTGGATGAGGGTAGTGCGGTGGATGTTATCTATATGGACTTCAGTAAGGCCTTCGATAAGGTGCATCTTGGCGCCTCACAGTTTGGCAGGCAGCAACCTCCTTTAAAGAAGACCGCAGAGCCCACCTCACTGACAAGAGGCAAAGGAGGAAAAAACCAACACCCAACCCCAACCAACCAATTTTCCCCTGCAGCCGCTGCAACCGTGTCTGCCTGTCCTGCATCGGACTTGTCAGCCACAAACGAGCCTGCAGCTGATGTGGACTTTTACCCCCTCCATAAATCTTCGTCCGCGAAGCCAAGCCAAAGAAGGTACCACATGGAAGGTTAGTTAGGAAGGTGCAGTCTTTAGGTATAAATTTTGAGATAGTCAAATGGATTGAACATTGGCTGAAAGGGAGAGGCCAGAGAGTGATAGTGGAAAATTGTCTGTCAGGTTGGAGGCCGGTGAACAGTGGTGTGCCTCAGGGATCTGTATTGGGCCCATTGTTGTTCGTTATATACATTAATGATCTAGATGATGGGGTGGTGAATTGGATTAGTAAATATGCAGACGATACTAAGATATGTGAAATAGTGGAAAATGAAGAAGGTTTTCAAGGATTGCAGAGGGATTTGGGCTGCTTAGAAAAGTGGGCTGAAAAATGGCAGATGGAATTTAATGCTGATAAGTGTGAGGTGCTTCATTTTGGTAAGAAGAATCAGAACAGGACATACGTAGTAAATGGGAGAGCATTGATGAATACAGAAGAGCAGAAGGATTTAGGAGTAATGGTACATCGTTCCCTGAAGGTAGAAACTCATGTGAATAGGGTGGTGAAGAAGGCTTTTAGTATGCTGGCCTTTATCAATCATTGCATGGAATATAGGAATTGGGAGGTGATGTTGAGATTGTAGAAGACGTTGGTGCGGCCTAATTTGGAGTTCTGTGTGCAGTTCTGGTCGCCTAATTATAGGAAGGATATAAACAGAGTGGAGAGAGTGCAGAGAAGATTTACCAGAATGTTACCTGGGTTTAAGCATCTAGTGTACAGGGAGAGATTGGGCAGATTAGGTCTTTTTTTTCTTTGGAGCGTAGAAGGTTGAGAGGGGATTTGATAGAGGTATTTAAGATTATGAAAGGGATAGACAGAGTGGATGTGGATAGACTATTTCCGTTAAGAGTAGGAGAGATTGAAACAAGAGGACATGAGTTAAGAATTAAGGGGCAGAGGTTTAGAGGTAACATGAGGGGGAACTTCTTTACTCAGAGAGTGGCAGCAGTGTGGAATGAGCTTCCGGGAGAAATAGTGGCGACAGAGTCAATTTTATTATTTAAGAAAAAGCTGGACAGGTATATGGATGAGAAGAAGGTGGAGGGTTATGGTCGTTGTGCAGGTAGGTGGGACTAGAGAGGAGTGTTTGGTTCGGTGTGGACTAGAAGGGCCTAATGGCCTGTTTCCGTGCTGTAATTGTTATGTTATATATATATATATATATATATATGTATATATATATATATGTGTGTGTGTATGTGTATATATATATATATATATATATATATATATGTGTTATGTTATATATGTTAATCTTTTTTTTTCCATTTCTGCTATGAGAGTCAGAATTAAATATAATTTTGGAGACTTTACACTTTGAGACTGGGGATTAGATAAAGTGTAGGCTATCTTGCTGCTCCATTCTGGAACTGTTCAGTGGTGGGAGGAGGGTGGCGGCTTAGCTAGGTTCACTTTATTGTATCTGGTTAGCTGTGAGAGTTCACTCTTAAATATAAATCTGCTCTGCAATTTGGTCTTTGCCATTTTCCGGGTTCCTCTTCTCAATGCAGGTGCAGAGATCTTTACTTTTAAAATTTTAAAATGAACTTTTAAATGGATGTTAAAAATTATAACTTTGTTTCTTTGAATGTTAATGACTTAAACCATCCAATTAAATGAAAAAAAAAGTTTCAAGCTGATATTATCTTTGCGTTAGAGATGTACATTTGCAAAGAACCAACATTGTTTTTTCAAGTCCTGGAGAGGTTTGCAATTCCATTCCCTGTCTCAGTTTAAAGATAAAGGTGTATCGATCTTTAGTGACTCTAAAGTTCCTTTTGTGAATTTTAGAAACATAGAAACATAGAAGATAGGAGCAGGGGTAGGTCATTCGACCTTTCGAGCCTGCTCCACCATTCAACGAGATCATGGCTGATTTTAAAGTTCAGTACCCAGTCCCCGCCTTCTCTCCATAACCTTTAATACCCTTATACTGAAGAAATAAATCTAATTCCCTCTTAAATATATTGAATGAACCTGCCTCTACTGCCCTCTGTGGCAATGAATTCCACAGATTCACCACCCTCTGGGTAAAGAAATTTCTCCTCATCTCGGTCCTAAATGGTTTGCCTATTATCCTCAAACCATGGCCCCGGGTTCTGGATTTTCCCATCCTTGGAAACATCCCATCTTCATCCATTCTGTCCAGTCCTGCCAGAATTTTATATGTCTCTATGAGATCCCCTCTCAATCTTCTAAACTCCAGCGAGTACAATCCCAATTTGCGCAATCTTTCCTCATAAGTCATTCCTGCCATTCCAGGTGTCAGCCTGGTGAATCGCCTCTGCACTCCCTCCATTGCAAGAACATCCTTCCTTAGATCAGGTGACCAAAACTGCACACAATACTCCAGGTGGGGTCTCACCAAGGCCCTGTACAGCTGCAGTAAGGTATCCTTGTTCCTATACTCAAACCCTCTTGATATGAAGGCCAACATACCATTTGCCTTTTTAACTGCCTGCTGTACCTGCATGCTCGCCTTCAGAGACTGGTGTACAAGTACCCCTAGGTCTCTCTGCACTTCCCCATCTCTTAATCTATTGCCATTCAAATAGTATTCTGCCCTCCGGTTTGTATTACCAAAGTGGATAACCTCACATTTATCCACATTGTCGTGCATTTGCCATGTATCTGCCCAGTCCCTCAATTTATCCAAATCACATTGGAGCTTCCTGACCTCTTCCGTGCACACAACCCCTCCTAGCTTAGTGTCATCTGCAAATTTGGAGATATTCCATCCAATCCCCTCATCCAGATCATTAATGTAAATTGTGAACAGCTGGGGTCCCAGTACAGATCCCTGTGGCACCCCACTGGTCACCGCCTGCCACTCAGAAAACGAGCCGTTTATCCCAACTCTCTCTCTTTTACCTGCCAGCCAGTTCTCAATCCACATCAATACTTTGCCCCCAATCCCATGAGCCTTGATTTTGGAAGCCAGTCATTTATGCGGGACCTTATCGAAGGCCTTTTGGAAGTCCAGGTGCACCACATCCACTGGCTCTCCCCCATCTATTTTACCTGTCACCATCTCAAAGAATTCCAATAGATTTGTCAAGCACGATTTACCTTTTGTAAATCCATGTTGACTTCGTCCGATCCCTTCTCTGCTAGTCATATGCTCCGCTATTACATCCTTAATAATGGATTCCATCATTTTGCCCACTACTGATGTAAGGCTCACCGGCCTATAATTCCCCGCGTTTTAA
This sequence comes from Narcine bancroftii, assembly GCF_036971445.1. Lineage (NCBI taxonomy): Eukaryota > Metazoa > Chordata > Chondrichthyes > Torpediniformes > Narcinidae > Narcine > Narcine bancroftii. The sequence goes on from NC_091471.1 coordinate 9,922,615, forward strand.
ATAGTGGGGTAACATTAGCTACCCTCCAATCCATGGGTACTGATCCTGAATCTATCGAGTTCTGGAAAATAATTCTTAAAGCATCTGCTATCTGCGTGGCCACTTCCTTAAGTACCCTAGGATGTAGATTATCAGGCCCTTGGGATTTATCTGCCTTCAATCCCATCAATTTCCCCAAGACCATGTCCTTAGAGATACTGATTTCTTTCAGTTCCTCCCTTGCATTATGTATCGCAACATCCTTGGGAGGTTATTTGTATCCTCTCTTGTAAAAACAGAACTAAAGTAAGAATTTAATTGGTCTGCCATTTCCTTATTCCCCATTATATATTCCCCTGATTCCGACTGCAAAGAACCTATTCTGGATTTCACCATTCTTTTCCTCTTGACATATTTATAAAAGCTTTTGCAGTCGGTTTTTATATTTGCCGCAAGCTTACTTTTGTAACTTATTTTTGCTCTCTTGATTAATCCCTTTGTCCTCCTTTGGTGCATCTTGAACTGCTCCCAGTCTTCGGTTGTGGTACTTTTTTTGGCCAATTGATATGCTCTCTCTTTGGACCTTTAAAAATTAAATGCTGTCTAGAATTTCCCTTGTTATCCAGGGTTGAGTCATCTTTTTAGGTTTATTTTTATGCCAAACCGATATAAACGATTTTTGCAATTTCTCCATTAGATCTGTGAATGCTTTCCATTGTCTATCCACAGTCAACTCCCCCATAAACACCACCCAATCAATCTTACTCAACTCCCGTCTCATACCATCATAATTCCCTTTATTTAAATTCAGGACCTTAGTCTCGGTTTTAATTTCATCACTCTCCATGTCGAGTGAGAATTCGATCATATTGTGATCGCTCCTACCCAAAGGGCCTCGTACAACAAGATTGTTGATTAGCCACTTATCATTGCATAATACCCAATCTAAAATGGCCTGCTCCCGAGTTGGTTCCTCGACATATTGGTCTAGATAACCGTCCCGTAAACATTCAAGGAATTCCTCCTCCTCAGTATTTTTACTAACTTGGCTAGTCCAAATTAGTAAAATTTTAAAATGATTATGGATCCCATGGGTAGATTCTTAATAGTTACAGGTACATTGGATGCTCCTAATGTTGACGATCCAGATTTTTAAAGAAGGTGTTGGCTTCTTTATCGAATCTAAATGAATATATACTAATTATAGGTGGAAATTTTAACTGTTGACTTAATCCAACGATTGATAGGTCTTCTAATCAGACGCTTCCTAATAAATATGCTACTATTATTAACTCTTTTTTGATTGATTATGAATTGGTTGATATGTAGATACTTTTACATCCTAAGGACAAAGACTTCTCTTTTTTTCCTCATGTTTATCTTAGTTATTCTAGGATTGACTATTTCTTTATTGATTCAACTGGTTCACTCGGTAACAGACTGCATATATCGTGTAATTGCCATTGCTGATCATGCACCCTTGAAACTCTCTATTAAATTTTCTGATATTATTCACAGAGCTCAGAAGCAGCTCAATTTGATGAGAAGTGTGTACACTTTATTAAGGAACAAACTTCTCTTTTTTAAAAACAAATTCAACTGAGGCAATGTCGAGCCTAACTGTTTGGGACACATTTAAGGCATTCCTGCGAGGACAAGTAATTTCTTATTCAACTGGGTTAAGGAAATGTACAAAAGAACAGTTGTTATTACTGAATTTAAAAAAATAAAAGAAATCTATAAAGAATACTCAAAGAAACATAATATGGATCTCTATAAGGAAAGAGTAGAATGCCAAATGCAATATCATTATTAATAAATCCTAGTGAGAGACACTTGTTTAAAATCAAAAGTCAGTTTTATGTATATGGAGATAAATCAGGTAAATTATTAGCTGGACAATTAAAGGCAGCTATGGCTATAAGTCAGATTCCTAAGATTTTTAAAGGAGATGGCAATATTGTATATGATCATGATAAATAAGGCATTTCAGTATTTCTATTCTGATTTATATAAATCATAAAAAAAATTATTGGAAGCTCCAATATCAGAAATAGAATTTTTAAAAACTATTTCCTCTCTTCAATCAAGCAAAGCTCCAGAACTGGGTGTTTAAATTGTTGCTTTTTAAAAAATGCTTTGCTAACATACTAATGCCTTGATTGTGTAGGGTGTTTAATGATTCTGTATCTCTTAGAACTTTGCCATGGACATTTTATGAAGCATCAAATTTGTTAATTCCTAAGAAAGATAAGGTCCCTTTAGTTTGTGCTTTCCTAAAGACCAATATCGTTGATTCCAAATTCTTTCTAAAATTTCATCTTTCAGATTGGAAAATATTCTTCCTCAGATAATTTCTATGGACCAAACAGGATTTATAAAGAATCATTATTCACATTTTAATATCCGTAGGTCGATCTTTAAAAGTTCAGCATCATTTTAATCTTGCCTGAAGGTCTTAAATTCTTAAAATAGTCTTAAAGCATTTTTAAACATTATATCTTCAAGCTTACTTTCCTCACAACTATGTTTTCCACACAAAGAATTTTCCCTCTTCTCAAAGTCAGCAAATGTAGCTATTTTCCTCCACAATGAATTTACAAACCCAGACAAAGTTTAACCAAATATGGTTAGCTTCTTCCATGATGAAGTCACAAACCAGAAAAGGGTTAAATGAAGTGGCCAAACACAAAAATAGACAGTAGAATCCTGTCCTTTTTTCCCAAAGAGACAGTAAAGTGGTCTTCGTTAATTCAAAAGCCAATGATTCTGTGTTCCCCTTCTTATATTAGTAATGTCTTCAAAGAAAGAGAAGTAATTTTCTATTAGAGCATAAATATTCAGTATCGATCTATCTTTCCCACTTATTGTACCGATTACCATGACATATCTCCCCTGTGTGTGTTGGATCATTTTTCTGCAGAGAAGACAACATTCCTATTGAATAAGATGGCTACTCCTTTTCTCATAGAAGGCACTAAATCCCTGGCCCACCCATTCTCTCCTGAGCTTTTTATGCTCAATGTCCACCAAATGGGTTTCCTGTATCATTGCCACTCCACGTCCAAGATTTTTAAATTTTAAACATTTCAAATTTAAAGTGACATCCAGCAAGAGGGAGGCTTTTAAACATGAGAAAGTAAGAGTTTGGGCAGCATGTTCCAGTTAGAATGAAGGACAAAGCTGGTAGGCTTACTGAACCCGACTTGAAGTGGGATATTGAAACCCTGGTCAGAAAAAAAGGAGATATATGTCAGGTATGGGTAGCTGGGATCAAGCAAATCCATCATAGAATATAAGCAAAGTTGGAGTACACTTAAGAGGGAGATCAGGAGGGAAAAAGAGAAGATGTGATAACTCGAGCAGACAAGATAAAGGAAAAAAAATCTGACAAGTCCAGGGTGATGGACATTGACAAAATGGTTTTTAGCAAGGCCTTTGAAAAGATCCAGCTTGGTAGATTGTTTCTGAAGATTGTATAACATGGGATCCAGGGTGAGTTAGCTACTTGGAATCAAAATCGGCTGGGTGGAAGAACTCAGATGGTTGGCGGTTGAAGGAACTTGTATTGAAGGCCTATGACCAGTGGAATGCAATAATAATAAATTAACTAGTAAACAAGACAGCAGGGTAGAGTGATACAGTGGTCAAATAGTGCAGGGCATAGAAAGAAGTAACAATATAGTTCAGGGAATAATGAAAGCTGCAGTTATAAAACACAGTACAAGGAACCAAATGTCTGACAACAATAATAAAGAAACCAACCTTGAATCTGGATATTTGAGTTATTAAGCACGTGTATCTTCTGCCAATCTTTTGTACTGTATTTCAGTGAACTAACAAAGATTCACTTCTTCCACATATGCTATCCTTAGTCTCACTTCCAGATTTTTTTTGTCTTCCTTCAGTAAGTGACGTAAAAACCTCAGTACCACTGCAAGATCTGGAAAAACCTAATGTAGTACTCTAAAAGTATATCATCGACTGAGATGATATGTAACTCACAACTCAGATACTCACACTGTATTTATTGTGAAGGCAGGTTTAAAGGCAGATTTCACATATGGTAAGTCAAGTGAAATACAAAAGTCTGCAGATGCTGTGATTGTAGTAAAAACACAGAAATGCTGAAGGAACTCAGGAGGTCTCATAGCGCCCCTAGGAGATTAAATGTTTTACTGATGTTTCAGGCCTGAACTCTTCCTCCAGCCTTTCTGTGCTTTTACACATGGTGAGTCACCAGGCCCAAGTAGCTTGTAACCCGTGGCAGTGACTTGTGATGACAACATTCTCGCCAGTGCAGCTCTGTCAATGTGTTTGCAAATGGCTGTCGCTGATTCACCAAGACTGCTGCTCCACCAAGACTGCTGCTCCACAAACTTCCTTTAAATTTAGAACTACTCAAGGTTGTCATCTGAGGCACCACTGGCCTCTATTACTGCAACTAAATGATCAAACATCTGCTGTACTACACCACTATGGAAACTGCTAGCACACGAGAGCAGGCAATGCCTGAAGATTGAGTTTTAGTCAGTGTGCTAATATGGTGATGAATTTTATTTGGTCACTGTGGTCACGTGTACATTGTGATGGTCAGTAACCAGGAAAAGAAAAGACAAGACAGGAACTTCTGGGGAATGGGGAGCTGGGTGAATCCTCATTGATTTTGCAGCCCAAAGAGGTTTAGTTTTGATTATTTGGCATTCCATAATGTTTCTTCCTTTTCCTCAGGACAACTTGGAAGCAAATTGGCACCTGTGGTGCACTGTTAGCCAGAATCAGGCACACACAAGGTAAAGACTGTACAACAGACTTTAATCCACAAAGACTTCCACAGAGCCAGGCTGGCTGTGGCTGCAACAACTCTGAGTGAGGCCTCGGGAGGCGCCACAGGCTTATATTCCGAAGAGTGATTGACACCCGACCGGGTGGGGCTTGATACCTTCAGGACAACTGATTGACAGCCGGCCAGGTGTTGTCCTGTCCCCTTACACTCCTGCAGGTATAGTGGTTTCCCCCTGTAGTAGGCCAGTGGTGTACCACCACAGCACCCATCACTTGCAAACTTCAATCACTATGCAACACAAATTTCATTCTCAAGCTCTTCACTGGGGGGTGTATGTATGGGGGGTGTACAGAATCAGAATTTATTGGCATGAACATGTCTCATTACATTCATTGTTTTGCTGCGCCATTCTTGAGTATTGTAGATGTAAAATCGCTATAATTACATTTCCATAAATATGATATTAAAAATAAATTGGTGCAATTGCGGAGGAGCTAGTGGAGTTGTTCAAGTGAACCGGTACGGACTTGAAGGGCCGACATGGCCTGTTTCCGTGCTGTAAACGGTTATATGGTTAAATATATTTACTGAGGTCACCCCCACTGTTTCAATGGGCAGTTCCTTCTCATCATTGTCCTAACTTTACTACCCTGAATCTTGAGGCTATGTCTCCTAGTTCTGGTCTCCCCCACCAATAGAAACAACTTAACTACCTCAACCTTATGTTTCTATAAGATACCCTCTCATTCTTCTAAATTCCAGCAAGTATAGTCCTAGATAACTCAACTCTCCTCATACACCAATCTCTTCATTCCCGGAATCAACCTGGTGAATACCGACACAAAATAGTCATTCAAAGCCTCAGCCATTTCCTCATTATCTAATATAATTTCTCTTCTCATCTTCCAAAGGTCCAACCTTCACTTTAGCTAGCCTTTTGAGGTTTATATAATTATAAAAATATTTACTATCCGTTTTTATATTTTGAGCTAATCTTTTCTCATCGTCTACCTTCCCTTTCTTTATTGCTTGCTTCGTGGTTCTTCTTTGCTTCTTAAATGTTACCCAATCTTCTAGTTTCCTATTGCTCTTGGCAACTTTGAATGCATGAGCTTTTAGCTAAATCAAGTCAGCTTTATTTGTCGTTCATACCATGCATTGCATGGTAAAGATGAGATAGCGTTTCTCCAGGCTCACGGAGCAAATGTACATAAATACAAGTTAAAATATTAAGACGTATACAGTAAAATCCATGGTACCCTATCCCCAAACGTTCTGGGAATTTAGGAGCCTAATGGCTTGGGAGGGGGAAAGAACTGTTGCCCAAAGGGCCCGAGTGCTATGGTATGGTGCTATGGTACCTCCTACCAGATGGCAGAACAGTTTACGTGAAGGGTGTGTGGAGTCCTTCACAATGTTTATTGCCTTTCGCCTGCATCGAGTGTTGTAAATGTCCTTGTTGGTAGGAAGAGAGCCCCCAGTGATTTTTTCCACTGACTTCACTATCATCTGCAGGGTCTTACGGTCTGAGGAGGTACAGCTTCCAAACCAGGCAGTGATGTCATTGTACAGGATGTTCTCGATACATCCTCTGTAGAATGTATTGAGGATGGAGGGAAGGAGATTAACTTTCCTCAGCCTTTGCAGGGAGTAGAGGCCCTGCTGGATTTTCTTGGCTATGGAGTTTGATGCCATCCTTGATCTCCTTAGTTATCCAAGGCTGGCTGCCCCACCCTTACTGTCCTTACTTTTAACTGGTATATATTTTTGTTGAGCACTTTGAAAAATCTCTTTGAACGTCCTCCACTGTTCCTCAGGCGCCCATCCACAGATGTTGCATTCCCAGTCTACCCTGGTCAACTCCACCCTCCTCCCCTTGTTTAGGCATAACACACCTGTTTTAGATCAAACTATTGTACCTTTCATTTGTATGATAAATTCAGTCATACTGTGATCACTCTTTCCAAGAGGATCCCTAACAACAAGATCGCTCATGTTACCAGTCTCATTGCACAGGACCAGATCTAACAAAGCAGGTTCCCTTCTAGATTCAGTAACATGCTGTTCAAGGAAGCCATCATGCCTGCATTCTGTGAAAGTCCTCTTCAAGGTTGCCTCAACCAACTTGATTCACCCAGTCTATATGCATGATAAAGTCCCCGACGATAACTGCTGTTCCATCTTTACGTGCCTCCAATATTTCTTGGTTCATTACCTGTGCCACTGCAATGTTATTATTGGGTAGACAACACCCCTCAGTGATTTTTTTTCCCCTGTATCTAATTTTGAGCCTCTATCCTTAAAGACCCCAACCACCCAGGCCACACCCACTTCACTCAACTACCATCAGGGAAAAGGTATAAGAACCTAAAGACGAGCACTCAACAGCTTTTTCCCCGCTGCCATCAGATTCCTGAATAATCAATGAACCAAAGGCACTGCCTTACTTTTCATGCACAATTATTGTTTTTTTTTAAATAGTAATGTTGTAAGAAAGTTATATGAATGTTTGCTCTGTGACGCTGCCGGAAATCTCTACCCTAATGGATTAAACATTTTGCTCCTTAGATCTTACATCATCTCTTCCTTTTGTCCTGATCTCATCCGTAACTGAAAGCACCTCCCTTACCTTTCTGCCTGTCCTTCCTGATTACCTGACATCCTCGTATATTTAATTCCCAGTCCTCTCCACCCTGCAACCACGTTTCTGTAAAGGCCACTAAATCAGACCCCCTTGTACTGATCTGTGCCGTAAGATCACTGACCTGGTTTTGAATATTACGGGCCTTCAGATAAACTACCCTTATACCCATTGTGCTTTGAAAATCCAGTAATATTTGCCTCTTCTGAATTTGATTTTTATCCTCTTTTCTCTTTTTTAACTTTTGCTTTCACATTTACTTTCCCCCATCCCCCTCAAATTTGTTGAACCTACCCCCCTTTATTTAGTTTAGAGTCTTGTCCACAGTCCTATTTATGCAATTCGCCAGGATCCAGCTCCCGTCACAGTTCAGATGGAACCCATCCCTTTTGAATAGTTCCTTCTTTCCCAATTTCCCAAGAATTGGAGCCCACTTCTCCCATACCAATCCTTGGCCCACACCTTTAACTCTCTAATCTTCCGGACCCTGAGCTAATTTGCACGTGGATTAGCTAATCCTCTACCTTTTTGGCTCTGCTTTTTAATTTGCTCCCCAGCTCCTCAAATTCCCTTCGCAGAACCTCTTTCCTGGTTCTTCCCATGTCATTGGTACCCACATGGACCACAACAATTGGACCTTTCCCTTCCCACTGCAAATTCCTCTGCAGATCAGATAAAAGGTCCCAAACCACCAGGCAGGCAACACAGCTTTCAGGACACTTGATCACTGCCACAAAAAACTTTGTCTATTCCCCTAACTATGCTATCCCCGATTACCAATACATTTCTCCTCTCTCTCCTCCCCCCACCACCCCCGCACCCCTCCCCCTCCTCCCTGAATGGCTTAATGACCACAAAGCCATGGTCAGGATGCTCATCCTTCCTACAGCTCCCACTCTTATCCACACAAGGAGCATGAATCTCAGACGTGAGACAAGATCAAGGGCTGAGGCGCCTCCAGCACCATCACTTGGATCTCCCTACCTGCCTCACTCGCATTCGCACTCCAAGCCTCAGGTTGTCCCTCAACACATACTCCTGTCAATGTCACTCTCCAATGAATGAGGAGGCATTGATGCAGAGGAGACACACAAGAAACACCAGATGCTCCCCCTCTGGTTCCATTCTCTTCTACCCATATTTCACCAACTGGGTTTCATCCCTCCCCCCCCCCCCCACACCCCTCAACCCTCTTTTTTTGGTTCCGTCTGGTCCCATTTATCCTTTCCTCTCATAACTTCCATCTCTCACCTTTGCACCTTCTTTACTTATCATGGCCTTTGTCTCGATTTATCACCCCATTCTCAGCCATTTCCCAGCCCAGTCTGACACATTTTCCTTCACCTAATCCCCTTTCTTTCCTCTTGCCTTTCACCCTCCCCCTTTGACTCGAATCTGCCAATCATCTGTCCTTCGCCCTTCACCTCTCCCTGATTCACCAATCCCTCACTGCCCCCTATCTAAGCCATCCCACCCTGACCTCATTGTACTGGCCAGTTCCTCTCTGCACTCTCGAGTTTCGATGAAGATCCCGCCACTCTTTGTCTCCTGCTGATGCTGCTCAACAAGCGAGTTCCTCTAGCTGATGGTGTTTATTTGGTCTTGACGCAGTCACTTATTGCCCGAGGAGTTTGCTAGACTTACCGGATTTTCTGCAGCCGCTCGTTCTCGCGGTCATTCAGTTCCATCAGCTTCCTGTGCTCTTCTGCTTCCACCTTCGCTCGTTCCTCCGCCAGTGAGCCCACACTCTCCTCGTAAATTTTCCGGAGCACCGCCTCCTTGAATTCAGCCCTTTGTGGGGGTGGGAAGGGTGGAAGCAGCAGTTCAAGTCAAATGGTGTGGCAAGTACAAGAGACAGATGAACTTTTGTATCCTCGTGAAAACACAATGCTGGGGAAACTCAGCAGATCAAACATGTACTTCATATAGCAAAGACAAAGATACATAACCAATGTTTTGGGCCTGAGCCCTTCATCAAGTTATGAGTAAATCGTAGGCAGGGATCTGAATAAAATGGTTGGGGTAGGGGCAGGGGGAGAAGCATGTTTGGGCACCTGCCTAAATTTTGCTCATTCCTTGATGAAGGGCTCAAGCACAAAATATTGTTTAAGTATCTTTACCTCTGCTCTATACAGTCCACTGTTTAACCTGCTGAGTTTCTCCAGCCTTGTGTCTTTACTTCAACCATGGTATCTGCAGACTTTGGTATTTTACTTTTGACATTTTTTATACCATCATACACACAATGACTTTTCACTGTTCAGCCGTATGAGGCAGGTGGAAAAGAAACGCAAATGGCTTTAGCCTCAAACGAAACTTTGAGAGACACATTGTATTATCTTTTTAGACCATATTCCATAGACATTGGCAATGAAATAGGCTCTTCAGCCCATTGAGACTGGCCTGCCATTTAATCATGAGCTTATCCATTTTCCCACTTAGCCCCACTGCCCGGCCTTCTCCTTTAACCTGACTAATCAAAAACCTATCAATCTCTGCCTTAAATACACCAATGACTTGGCCTCCACGACATGCCTGGGGCAACAAATTCCACAGGTTTGTCAACCTCTGGCTGAAGAAATTTTGTCATGTCTCTGTCTAAGCGGACACCCTTTAATCCTGAAGTTGTGCCCTTTTGTCCTGAGATATAATCTATTCATTGCCATGGTAGATCCAACCTTTGCTAAATAAGTTGTCCCTGGATGTACTCCCATCCATATTCCAGTCGAGTCATGGCCCACATCTTCTTCTTTTTCTTTTTTCTTTCTTCTTCTTTCTTTGGCTTGGCTTCGCGGACGAAGGTTTATGGAGGGGGTAAAAGTCCACGTCAGCTGCAGGCTCGTTTGTGCCTGACAAGTCCGATGCGGAACAGGCAGACACGGTTGCAGCGGCTGCAGGGGAAAATTGGTTGGTTGGGGTTGGGTGTTGGGTTTTTCTATATTATACATAACCCCCCAGCTGGTTTACACCACAGATGAAAATTGGATCAGCAAATTTGCAGATGACATGAAGATTGGGTGTGTACCAGACAGTGAGGAAGGCTTTTAAAGCTTACAAAAAATTTACAAAAAGTCTGAAAAATTGCAGATGGAATTTAATGTGAAGTGTTGCACTTTGGGAGGACAAACCAAAATCGGACTTGCACAGCAAACGGTCGGGAATTGCGGAATGCAGTGGAACAGAGGAATTTGGGAATACAGATAAATTAAGATTTCGTGTCACAACACAATTCCTTGAAAGTGGCATCTCCAGTGGATAGGGTTATAAAAGAGAGCTTTTGGCATATTGGCCTTCAAAAATCAAAGTATCGAACACAGCAAATGGGAATTTATGTTGAAGTTGTATTGGACATTAGTGAGGCCAAATGTAGAGTATTGTGTGCAGTTTTGGTCACCTAACTACAGAAAAGATATAAATAACATTGAAAGAGTGCAGAGAAAATTTACAAGGAAGTTCCCGGGACTTCAGGAACTGAGCTACAGGGAAAGGTTGAATAAATTAGGACTTTATTCCCCGGAACATCAGAGAATGGGATGAAATTTGATAGAGGTGTACAAAACAACAAGGAGTATAGTTGAGCAAAATGCATACAGACATTTTCCACTGAGGCAAGAACAAGAGGTCATGGATTAAGGGTGAAAGGTGAAACATTCAAGGGAAACATTAGCGAAACTTATTTCTTCAGACTGTGGAACGAGCTGAAAGCAGAGATGGTGGATAGGTACATGGGTGGGAAGGGTACGGAGAGTTATGTTCTGGGTGCAGGACAATGGGACGAGGTAGAATAGTAGTTCGGCACAGACTAGATGGTCCAAGGGCTTGTTTCTATGCTAATGTGTTCTATGGTTTTGTGCCAGCCACTGCGCACGTTGCAGATATGAACCAGTCCATTTGTGTTGCAGATGTATTCCAGCTTCTCTGTAGGCTCTTTCAGGTGGACCCTCTGCCTTGAGGGTGGCATCAGGAGAGGATCTTAACTTGCAGACTCACCTTTCAGGTTGCAGCCAAAAAAGGCTGCTTGCAACGTTGCCTGGTCCACCTGAAAAGGCCTATTCATATTCAGAAGTGTCTCGTTGCGCCTCCGGATCTGATGGAGGCGGGGCAACTGGTGCCGCACCTGTCATAAATATGCAGCGTGGCAATAGTCTTCTTCCCTACCCATAATATCCCAAGCAGGTGGAACCACTCCGTGTTTCCTGCAACAGTTCCAGCTGCGTGGGGGATTATAAGTAGGGAAGACAGCTATTGCTATGCCACGTTTTGAGCTGCAGAGAGCGGCCAGCCAGGCTGTGACAGCCCGCATCAGCCACTACGTTCCCCTCCGACCACCCCAACCATTCATTCCCCACCGGCCGCCCCTACGTTCCCCACTGGCCGCCCCTCCCCCTATATTCCCCGCCGGCTGCCCCTACGTTCCCCACCGGCCGCCACTCCCCCTACGTTCCCCGCCGGCTGCCCTGCCCCTGCCTCTACGTTCCCCGCCGGCCGCCCTGCGCCTGCCTCTACGTTCCCCGCCGGCCGCCCTGCCCTGCCTCTACGTTCCCCGCCGGCCGCCCTGCGCCTGACTCTACGTTCCCCGCCGGCCGCCCTGCCCCTGCCTCTACGTTCCCCGCCGGCCGCCCTGCCCCTGCCTCTACGTTCCCCGCCGGCGGCCCTGCCCCTGCCTCTATGTTCCCCGCCGGCCGCCCTGCCCCGAAGGTCCCCGCCAGCCGCCCTGCCACTGCCCCGACGGTCCCCGCCGGCCGCCCTGCCCCTGCCCCGACGGTCCCCGCCGGCCGCCCTGCCCCTGCCCCGACGGTCCCCGCCGGCTGCTCTGCCCCTGCCCCGACGGTCCCCGCCGGCCGCCCTGCCCCGACGTTCTCCGCCGGCTGCCCTGCCCCGACGGCTCACGCTGACCTCCCCTCCCCAGTATCTGATAGCGTGGCGGGGTGGGGCTGTCAGGCAGCAGGGAGTTGGGTCACCAGCTGATGAGAGTCACCAGCCCGCCTCCCCAAACAGCCCCTTACAGCGGCTGCACACTCAGGTGCAATGGTGCAGCGCTGCACCCTGCTGATTGTCCTCCCGGAGAAGGGTTGGCATTAGCACGTTCGGGTGAGTATATCTTTAGCTGCAGGTAGGTAGGTGGGGGAGGGGGGGGTGGGGTGAGGGTGGGGTGGGGGTGGGGGAGTGGGGGTGAGGGTGGGGTGGGGGAGAGGGGGGTGAGGGTGGGGGGGCGAGGGTGGGGGAGGGGCAATGGGGGCGAGGGTGGGGGGTGAGGGTGGGGGAGGGTGGGGGAGGGGGGGTGAGGGTGGGGGAGGGGGGGAGGGGGTGAGGGTGAGGGTGGGGGGTGAGGGTGGGGGGTGAGGGTGGGGGAGGGGCAATGGGGGCGAGGGTGGGGGAGAGGGGGTGGGGGGTGAGGGTGGGGGAGAGGGGGGTGAGGGTGGGGGAGGGGGGGTGAGGGTGGGGGAGGGGGGGTGAGGGTGGGGGAGGGGGGGTGAGGGTGGGGGAGGGGGGTGAGGGTGAGGGTGGGGGGTGAGGGTGGGGGAGAGGGGGTGAGGGTGAGGGAGGGGGTGAGGGTGGGGGGTGGGGGAGGGGGGGTGAGGGTGGGGGAGGGGGTGAGGGTGGGGGAGAGGGGGGCGAGGGTGAGGGAGGGGGTGAGGGTGGGGGGTGGGGGAGGGGGGGTGAGGGTGGGGGAGGGGGCGAGGGTGGGGGGTGGGGGAGGGGGTGAGGGTGGGGGAGAGGGGGGTGAGGGTGGGGGGTGAGGGTGGGGGAGAGGGGGGTGAGGGTGGGGGGTGAGGGTGGGGGAGGGGGGGGTGAGGGTGGGGGAGAGGGTGGGGGAGGGGGGGTGGGGGAGGGGGTGAGGGTGAGGGGTGAGGGTGAGGGTGGGGGGTGAGGGTGGGGGAGGGGCAATGGGGGCGAGGGTGGGGGAGGGGGTGAGGGTGGGGGAGAGGGGGTGGGGGTGAGGGTGGGGGGTGAGGGTGGGGGTGAGGGTGGGGGAGAGGGGGGTGAGGGTGGGGGGAGGTGGGGGCGAGGGGTGAGGGTGGGGGATGAGGGTGGGGGGTGAGGGTGAGGGTGGGGGGTGAGGGTGGGGGAGAGGGGTGGGGGAGAGGGGGTGAGGGTGGGGGGTGAGGGTGGGGGGTGAGGGTGGGGGGTGAGGGTGGGGGAGGGGGGGTGAGGGTGGGGGGAGGTGGGGGCGAGGGTGGGGGAGGGGGTGAGGGTGGGGGTGAGGGTGGGGGGTGAGGGTGGGGGAGAGGGGGGTGAGGGTGGGGTGAGGGTGGGGGATGAGGGTGGGGGTGAGGGTGGGGGGTGAGGGTGGGGGAGGGGGTGAGGGTGGGGGAGAGGGGGTGGGGGTGAGGGTGGGGGAGGGGGGTGGGGGAGGGGGGTGGGGGGAGGTGGGGGCGAGGGTGGGGTGGGGAGATTATGCGGCTTTACACCAGGGTGTTCAGGACACCTGAAAGGGCCACGTAGCAGATGTGCTTCCCTTGCTCCAGTCCAATGCGCCCCAGCAACTGTCCGTGCTCTCCCTGTGCACCGATTCCTCTGACCTTGTCTCATATGCGCCCCAAAGCCAGGCCGGTGCAGGTTCGCTCTCCGCCTAATCCACCCCGGCACCAGCGCCCTGCCCGGCGGCCTCTCACTGACCTCAGCGCCCCGATGATGGCCTCGTACTGCCGGTAGCGCTCGTTCACCACCAGCAGCTCCTCGGGGTCGACGGGCGTGGGCACCCGGATCCGGTCGGCCTTGGAATTGGCGGGCGGGTCGGTGCGCGACTTGCGGCCGCGGGCAGGCACCCAGCGGGCGGCGAGCGCTCGGGCCGGGACCAGGGGCCGGCAGCTCGACCACATGTTGGCGGGCGAGACGGGAACTCCGAGCGGAAGCGGCCCCGCAGCCTCTCAGATGGGCGCCGCCATGACCGGAAGTGCGTCGCGGATCCACCGGGTTCAAAGGTCACCGCGGTGGCTCGACCTGGTGCAGCAAACTTTATAACTTGAAGTGCTCACACAAAAAAAGCTGCTTGAGCGTTTTTTTAAAAGAAAATGGGGCATCTCCAAAATAACTTTGGATTGAAAGTTGAAAAATCAACTTTATTTTTGATAATGGGGAGAAATTGCCTATTTTGGATTGACCACATTTCTAAGGTTCAAAATGAAAGGGATCTCATTGTCACCTAATAATACATGAAAATTGTATCATAAATGATGTACTTCAACTTTTGTCTGCATTAAAGGCAAGCAAAGAGTCGGCACGAAGGACAAGAAGCAAAAGAGATTCCCTTTGGAGTCACCGAGTGTCCGTGGATTCGCCTCTGGCGCTCCCACGTCCTCCTGTTCGACGCATCGCCAACTTGGGCATCAGATCCAAAACATCCAATATGATCAGGAAGCCTTCAGCGCCTAAGGCCCTTCTCGCCCTCGGCACCCTCTCGAATGTCAGCTCTGAGCCTCCGACACCTGGTTCCCACGAGCCAGTCTCCAGAAGAGGACCCCTTCCACCACAAGTAGCCAGCCACCCTCAGTCTGCATGGGTCACTTCAGCCGCTGAGGCCCTCACTGCTCCGCTGCCCTGGTCACCTTCTTCTCTAGGGTCGTTCCCCCAGTCTTCTCCTCCTCAACTGGGGTGGTCCCCCTGTTACTGGTGCTTTGTGTAGCATGAATAAAAGCTCTCATGACTGGAGGGGGATCAAACCACACCAGCGGTGCGAGTATAAGTCAGCTTTAATAAACTAATATGTACACTAAGAGGTCTCGTCTCTCTGCAAGACGAACCTGGAAGGCTAGACTGTAGCGCTGGACTGCTTTATATACAAGGTCACCGGGATGACCCCTGGTGACCTAATGATGTCATTACATATCACCACATTCACCCACCCATTAAAAATTGTTATCCCCCACCCCCCCCCTCCGCTGTCTTCCTTCCCTTGTTTGTAAGTTCATAAGTCCAAAATTTTTCGTGGCTTCCGTTGCCTTCTGGACCTCCTTGGTAGTGGTATAGGGGTGGGGAGTGCGGTCTTCCTTTCGGCCTTTCTTGGTGGAGGTGTGGGAGTGGGAAGTACTCGATGGCCATGTGGTCTGAGGATCCTCTTGTATGGTATTAGGTCCTGCCATCAAGTCTAGGGTGGTGATATTTTGTGGGGCGGACGTACCCATGGTCCTGATTTCCGGGGTGGGTGGTATAGTCCTCTGGGGTGACTCGATGGACGTCTGTTCTAGTGACTGCTGCTGTGCTCCTTGTTGATCCGTAGACATCTGTGTTTCCTCCGCGTTGTTCACACATCCGGCCGGCGCAAGATCCCTGGTGGCCACCGGGTCTTCTCTTCCATCTGGGAATGTGACGAAGGCGTACTGAGGGTTTGCGTGCCTCAACTCTACTTGATCCACCAGCGGGTTCACTTTGTGGGGTCTGCAGTGCTTCCAGAGGAGTACAGGTCCCAGTGTCATCATCCATTTAGGCACCACTGTGCACGTCGTGGCTTTCCTTGTGAAAGAAACGATACGGTCATGTGGGGTCATGTTAGTGGCAGTACACAACAAAGAATATATAGAGTGTAGGGCTTCTGGCAATACTTCTTACCATCTAGAAACAGGCAGGTCTTTTGCTTTTAAGGTCAAGAGGACCGTTTTCCACATAGTGGCATTTTCCCTTTCGTCCATTCCCCCTGGGATTGTAACTTGTAGTGCGGCTGGTAGCAATCCCTCTCTCGTGCAGGTACTGCTGTACTTCTGCTCTCATGAATGTAGCACCCCTGTTTGTGTGTATGTAGTTCGGGTACCCAAATATGCTGAAGATGGGTTGGAGGCATTTTATAACAGTGGCTGCAGATACATCAGAACACGGGATTGTGAAGGGGAAACCGGAATATTCATCTGTTACGTTTAGGAAATAGACATTTCTATTATTGGATGGGAGCGGGCCTTTAAAATCGAGGCTGAGGCGCTCAAAAGGTTTGGTAGCTTTTATCAGGGTGGCTTTGTCTGGCCGGTAAAATTGAGGTTTGCATTCCACACAGATGGGGCAGCTCTTGTTCAATGACCTCACTTCCTCTACCGAAAATGGGAGGTTTTGGGTTTTAATGAAGTGAAACAGTCTAGTGACCCCCGGGGGCCCAGTTCATTGTGCAAGCTCTGCAACTGGGACGCGTGGTTTAGAATGGCACAAGTGCCTCTGGACAGTGCGTCCGGGGTCTCGTTGAGTCTCCCGGGACGGTATAGAATATCGTAGTAAAATATAGACAATTCTATCCGCCAGCGCAGGATTTTGTCGTTCTTAATTCTCCCCCTGTTCTGGTTATCGAACATAAAAGCCACAGACCATTGGTCTGTGACGAGGGTGAAGTGTTTGAACGGCATATAATGTTGAGTAAATGCGATCGCTGTTTCTAATGGGCAATTGGTGGTATGCTGCCTTCAGGTCTATGGTGGAGAACACCTTATACTGCGCAATGTTGTTGACCATGTCTGCTATGCATGGCAAGGGGTAGGTATCTAGTTGTGTAAATTTGTTGATTGTCTGGCTGTAATCCACTACAATGCACAGTTTTTCTCCTGACTTTACTACAACCACCTGGGCTCTCCAGGGCTGGTGCTCTGCTCTATGATGCCCTCCTGTAGTAGCCTAATGAAGGCTGTCCCTCAGACTGTACTTCCTGCTCTTTGTGGCTATTGGTGTGTATTCTGGGGTCAGGTGTGTGAACAGTGGAGGGGTTTCTATGTTCAGGACAGACAGGCTGCAGTGTTGTTTCTTCGAAAGGCGTAGTGGGGGGTGAGGCCCGTTGTGCCCTATTGTAATGCTTTCTAACTGGCACTGAAAATCTATCCCCAATGGTACTGGGACACAGAGGTGAGGGAATACTAGTAATTTGAACCCTTCGTATTTTGTGCCCTGGATTTATCGAGTAACCCTGCAAAACTGTTTTACCTCAGCCGCAAGGCTGCTGGCTGCTAACAGGATCCGGTGCTCACTCGGGTGTGTGGGGAGGGCAAGGCGGTTGACTAACCCCTGGCCAATAAAACTTTCAGTGCTTCCACTATCTATTAAGCAATTTTCCCTCACATTATTAATTTTGATGCACACAGTGGCATTAGATAAATTGTGTGGACTTGCCTGATTCATGCGTAGGGAAGCAAGTCTGGCATGTCCTTCATGTCCTTCCATCCTGTGGTGGTACACCACTGGCCTACTGCAGGGGGCAACCTCTGTACCTGCAGGAGTGTAAGGGGACAGGACAATACCTGGACAGCTGTCAATCAGTCGGCCTGAATGCATCAAGCCCCACCCGGTCGGATGTCAATCACCCTCAGGGATATAACCCTGTGCCGGCCTCCCAAGGCCTCACTCAGAGTTGCTTCCAGCCTGGAACTGTGGAAGTCTTTGTGGATTAAAGCCTATTGGACAGTCTTTACTTTGTGTGTGTCTGATTCTGGCTAACAGCGCATCACAATTTAATCCACAAAATTTTCCCACGGCGGCTATGGAAAAACCCCTGTGCGCAGGGAGCCTCGAGGTTGATCCACGCCACCCGGAAGCCCAGATACGCTTCGAGATCTGGCAACACGTGGTCGAGGCAATCATTGAGGCACACAAGGGCGACATCCTGGACTCTGGAAGAGGTTGGTCCTACTCCGGTCAAAGCTGGGTCCCCACACCTTCCAGGTAACCAAAGGCTGCTCCACGTACAAGAGCGCAATGGACATTCTTGAGAACTTGAACAAGTCCCCCATGAATGTGGTCTGTGCAAGGTACCTCCTCAACACTTGAGCCCAGCAACCCAGGGAGACGGCTGAGCTTTACCTGGGACACTTGCGAGAGTTGGCCCGACTGTGTCTGGCTGAACCCAGGATAGGTGTAGAGGAGGTCGAGAGGCTGATCCAGGATGTCTTTGTCCGAGAGCTACACTTGAGGGCCATCCAGCAGAAGCTGCTGGAAGACAACATCTATGCCCTAACCAGGACTGTGGATGTGGTCCAAACCCTGGAAGCAGCAGCCCTGCATGTCAATGCCTTTGATTCCAGGTTCCCCCAGGCTCCCTCATGGCCCCCTCACACTGCAGCACCTGCCCCACCCTCGCTGGTGCCGCTCACTGAGAATTACAGCAACATCACTCCCGGCTGACGTAACGACGTCACATCCGCCGGCTGTAATGACGTTAGTTCTCCTGGCGCAGCAGACACGGCTAGGGAAGAAGGTCAGTCACGCAGTGGTCCCCCACATGCCACCGCCATCTTGGGCTAGGCAGCGTCCTACATGGAGGGCCCCTGACAACGTTGGGAATGACAGGTCAATACGGGCGATGACCATGCCGCCCTACAGATGCTCCCCATGCCTCCAGAAGCCATCGGCTACCGCATGCTGCATGTCACGACCGATGTTGATGTGGTCAATACGGGGAATGACCAGGCCGCCCTACCGACGCTCCCCATCCCTCCGGAAGCCATCGGCTACCGCACGCTGCACGTCACGACCGATGTTAATGTGGTCAATACGGGGAATGACCAGGCCGCCCTACCGACGCTCCCCATCCCTCCGGAAGCCATCGGCTACCGCACGCTGCACGTCACGACCGATGTTGATGTGGTCAATATGGGGAATGACCAGGCCGCCCTACCGACGCTCCCCATCCCTCCGGAAGCCATCGGCTACCGCACGCTGCACGTCACGACCGATGTTGATGTGGTCAATACGGGGAATGACCAGGCCGCCCTATCGACGCTCCCCATCCCTCCGGAGAGCAACGACTCCGAGCCCAGGGACATGCTCGATGATGGACATGCGAGTCAACGGCAAGGTAACAAAGTGCCTTTTGGACAGTGGCAGCACTGAGAGCTTCATTCACCCGAGCGTGGCCCACTCCCTAAGGTTAAAGGTCCACCCCACCACCTGCTCGATCGCCCTCACTGCCAAGGATAAGACTGTTGATACCCTTGGGTGCTGCTCGGACGATATAATGATGGGAGGGGAGACTTACACAGGAGTCAGGCTCTTGGTCATGCCCAAACTCTGCGCACCACTCCTCCTGGGCCTGGATTTCCAGTGCCACCTGCAGAGTGTCACCCTTGCCTTCGGGAGGCCCCAACCTCCACTCACATTGCACAGCATGCCATCCTACCAGCCCCGGCCAACCTGCGGCCTCTCCACACTGCGCATCACCCCACCAGCGCTCTTTCCACATCTTGCACTAGGCTGCAAATCGATCGCTGCCAGAAGTAGATGCTATTGCGTTGCAAACAGGGAGTTCATCAAGGCGGAGGTGCAGCAACTTCTGGCGGAAGGCGTTATAGAGCCCAGTAACAGCACTTGGAGAGCCCAAGTCCTGATGGTCATAGGGGGAAGTAAGCCGAGGATGGTCATGGATTACAGCCAGACCATTAATCGGTACACCCAGCTGGATGCCTACCCACTGCCGAGGATCGCTGACATGGTCAATGAGATAGCCCGCTTCTGGGTTTTTTTCCACGATTGACCTGAAGTCGGCATATCACCAAATCCCTATCCACCCGAAGGTTAAGCCTACTCTGCCTTTGAGCGGACGGGCACCTGTATCAGTTCCGCCGGGTTCCTTTTGGGGTCACGAATGGGGTCTCCGTCTTTCAGCAGGAGATGGATTGCATGGTAGACTGGCACAAGCTGAAGGCGATGTTCCTGTATCTGGATAACATCACTATCTGCGGCCATGACCAGCAGGACCACGATGCTAACCTGGAAATATTCCTCCAGACGACCGTGGAGCTGAACCTCACTTACATCAAGGAGAAGTGTGTGTTCAGCACCACCCGCCTCGCCATCCTGGGGTACATCATGGCCCATGGAGTCGTCAGCCCAGATCCAGAAAGGATGCGCCCATTAATGGAGTTACCCCTCCCTTCACGCTAAAGGCCCTCTGCAGGTGCCTGGGCCTATTCTCTTATTACTCGCAGTGGGTCTCTCGCTTCTCGGACAAGGTCCACCCTCTGGCCCAAGCCACAACTTTTCCCCTCCCACCTGAGGCATAGGCAGCCTTCACCCGCATCAGGCAAGAAATTGCTGGTGCCACGATGCAGGCTGTGGATGAGGACTCCCCCTTCCAGGTGGAGAGCGATGCCTCTGAGGTGTCCCTCGCTGCTACCCTCAACCAAGGTGGGCACCCCGTCACATTCTTCTCCAGGACCCTCCACGGCTCCGAGTTAGGGCACTCCGCCATTGAAAAAGAGGCTCAGGCGATTGTGGAAGTGGTCCGCCACTGGCGCCACTACCTGGTCGGCAGGAGATTCAAGCTCCTCACTGACCAGCGGGCCGTTTAACACTACCCACAAGAGCAAGATCAAGAACGACAAGATCCTGCGCTGGATAGTCAACCTGCAACCTACAGCTATGGCATCCATTACCGCCCCGGAAAGTTTAACGACTCCCCCAATGCCCTCTCTCGCTCTTGTGCGCCTATGTATGATGACAAGTTGCAGACATTGTATAAATCCCTCTGCCATCCGGGCATCACCTGGTTGTACCATTTTGATAAGTCCCGAAATCTGCCGTACACCATCAGGGACGACAGGGACAAGACCAAGGCCTGTCGGGTCTGTGCAGAGTGTAAACCCCACTTCGCCTGCACCCTGCCCCCCCCCCCCCCACCAGGCCCACGTTGTAAAGGCTACTCGGCCTTTTGAGTGTCTCAGCATGGACTTCAAAGAGCCCCTGCCTTCCACAAACTGAAACGTTGACCGTCACGGTAGTGGACGAGTACTCATGTTTCCCTTTCGCCATCCCTTGTCCGGACACCTCCACGGCCACTGTCATCAGGGTCTTGGGGCAGATTTTCACCATATTTGGTGTAGAGCTCGTCGAAAGAACCAAAGACTTGTTGATCCAAACCAAGGCTTTTATTAGCAAAAGACCGGAGCTCTTCACAGGTGGCCGACCAGTCCGGAATGATCCGACCTGGCTAGGGACACAACCCTTTAAGGCCCAAACAATAGGTGTGGCTTAGCTCTCAGCCAATCGCTGTAAGCACAGTCTAGATACAGTAACTATATACACTATGTACATTGGTGATAGATCTGTACTATCACATTCACCCCTTCTTGGAGAATTGACCTGGGGAAAAAAAAAAACAAAAACGAGGGAGAGAATGAAAAGGAAGGGGTAGGTCAAGGACTGTAGCGGTCAGGGGGTCTGACCATCCGGCGTGACCGCCGTGGTGCCGGGATTGGGGTCGCTGGAGTGGTGTCACCAGCGGGCTCATCGGGTGCGACTGCTCCGTCGCTCAATTCCCCAGTCGTTTTGTCGGCAGGGTGGCCCGAGTCATTGGGGTGCTGTTGGTCCTTCTGTTGCGGCACGGGGCCTGGAGCATAAGGAGTTGGGGGGTTTGCTGGGTCTACCGCGTCCTGAGCTAGGTCCCGCACCGAAACAGTGTCCTCCCGCCCGTCTGGGAACTCCACGTATGCGTAATGTGGGTTCGCGTGGAGTAGAGTCACTCGGTCGACCAAGGGGTCATTCTTTGAGTGCCGGACGTGGCGTCGCAAAAGGACGGGGCCAGGGACGGTGAGCCATGCCGGTACAGTGGTTCCCGATTCGGATTTCCTCGGGAAAAGGAACATCCTTTCGTGGGGGGTGGCATTTGTTGCAGTACATAGGAGGGAGCGGATGGAGTGTAAGGCACTAGTGAGAACCTCCTGCCAGTGAGAGGTGGGGAGACCTTTAGACCGGAGAGCCAGTGTAACCGCTCTCCATATGGTGGCATTCTCCCTCTCGACCTGGCCATTACCGCGTGGGTTATAGCTCGTGGTCCTGCTTGAAGCAATGCCACACTCCAGAAGGTACTGTTGCAGCTCTGAACTCATGAATGAGGACCCCCTATCACTGTGGATGGAATTGGGGTACCCGAAGATGGTGAAAATACTGTGAAGGGCCTGTATCACTGAGGTGGCAGTGGTGTCTGGGCAGGCCACAGCGAATGGGAAGCGGGAGTATTCGTCGATGGCCGTAAGGATGTAGGTATTACGGTTGGTCGACGGTAGGGGTCCCTTAAAGTCTACGCTAAGACGCTCGAAGGGGCGGGTGGCTTTGATGACGTGGGAGTTATCCGGACGGAAGAAGTGGGGCTTGCATTCGGCGCACACCGAACAGGCTCGGGTCATGGAGCGGATCTCCTCAATTGTGTAGGGTAAGTTGCGCGCCTTGACAAAGTGAGCAAACCTAGTGACCCCTGGATGACAGAGCGCCTCATGGAGTTTCCGTAGTCTGTCCATCTGTATGCTGGCGCACGTCCCCCTGGAGAGCGCGTCAGGCGGGTCGTTGAGCTTACCAGGCCGGTACAGGATGTCATAGTTAAAGGTGGAGAGTTCGATTCTCCATCTGGCGATTTTGTCGTTTTTTATCTTACCACGCTGGGTGTTGCTGAACATGAAGGAGACCGCGCGTTGATCAGTCAACAGTGTAAAGCGCCTCCCAGCGAGGTAATGTCTCCAACGACGTACCGCTTCAACTATGGCCTGGGCCTCCTTCTCGATCGAGGAGTGTCTACTCTCCGGACCCTGGAGGGTTCTGGAGAAGAAGGCTACAGGCCGACCGGCCTGGTTCAAGGTGGCTGCCAGGGCGAAGTCGGATGCATCGCTCTCGACTTGAAACGGGACAGACTCATCGATCGCGTGCAGCGTCGCAGCAGCGATGTCAGATTTGATTCGATCGAAAGCCGCTGTGGCTTCGGTCGAGAGGGGAAAAGAGGTGGTCTTGATAAGAGGACGTGCCTTGTCGGCGTAGTTTGGAACCCATTGTGCGTAATAAGAGAAAAGGCCCAGGCAGCGTTTGAGAGCTTTCTGGGTATGTGGGGGGGGTAAGTCCATTAATGGACGCATGCGGTCAGGATCTGGCATGACTATCCCGTTTTCCACCACACAACCTAGAATAGCGAGTCGTGTGGTCCGGAAAACACACTTGTCCAAATTGTAAGTCAGGTTTAGCTGACGGGCAGTTTGAAGAAATTTGTCTAGGTTGGCGTCATGGTCCTGCATGTCGTGGCCGCAGATGGTGATATTGTCCAGATACGGGAAGGTAGCGGTTAGCCCGTTCTGGTCCACCATCCTGTCCATTTCCCGCTGGAAGACCGCGACACCATTCGTGACCCCGAATGGTACCCTGAGAAATTGATATAGCCGCCCATTCGCTTCAAAGGCCGTGAATGGTCGGTCCTCGCAGCGGATCGGGAGCTGGTGGTAGGCCGAACGTAGGTCAATAGTGGAGAAAATGCGGTACTGGGCGATCTGGTTCACCACATCCGTGATGCGTGGCAGGGGGTACGCATCCAGGAGTGTGAAGCGGTTAATGGTCTGGCTGTAGTCGACCACCATCCGTAGTTTTTCCCCATTCTTGACAACCACCACCTGGGCTCTCCAGGGGCTTGAACTGGGTTCGATGATGCCCTCATCCAGCAATCTACGCACCTCACTCCTAATGAATTGCCTGTTTTCGTAACTATATTGCCGACTTTTGGTGGCCACAGGCTTCCAGCCAGGGGTGAGGTTTGCGAAGAGTGCTGGCGGGGCAATCCGGAGTGTGGAAAGGCCGCAGGATTGGCCCCGGGGCACGGGGGCGGGTTGCTCGGGTGCTTCGGGAGTGGGGCGATGGCGATGGCAGACCGAGAGGGGGGCGTGGGGTCCCCCAAAGTGTAGGGACACCGTTTGGAACTGACACTGGAAGTCTAATCCCAGCAACACTGGGGCGCACAATTGGGGAAGGACGAATAATTTAAAGTGGGTGACCGTCACGCCCTGTACTTCCAGCGTGGCGATGCAATACCCCTTTATCCCAGTCGAGTGCGACCTCGTCGCTAATGAGATCCTCTGGGTAGTGGGGATAATGTCAAGTCCCCAACGGAGGGCCAGATCTGGCTGGATAAAACTGTCAGTTGACCCAGAGTCAAATAAGCAATTGGTGTAGTGTCCATGCACTTTAATCAGTTCCATTGCTCTGGTGAGGGGATGAGAGCATTGCTGGTTTAATGTTATTGAAGCAGTTGACAGGCGAGTTTTGCGCGATGACGTCACGCAACGGGATGACGTCACGCAACGGGATGACGTCACGCAACGGGATGACGTAGTCAACGCTCGAGGAGCAGGTTGGAGAACCTCCCGGAAGTGCTGTTGTGGCGGGTGAATGGTAAGTAGTGGGGTTTGTAGTTGCTCGTGATCGGTGGTCGGGCCCTGGCGGTCGTCAGCGATGGACGCTAGGGTGAGCACCTGGTTGGCCGCGGGGGTGGCTGCGGCGGCGGTAGCGTCGGCCCCGGGGGTGTCTGTGGCGGCAGCAGCAGCGGCGGTAGCGTCGGCCCCGGGGGTGTCCGTGGCGGCGGCAGCAGCGGCGGTAGCGTCGGCCCCGGGGGTGTCCGTGGCGGTGGCAGCAGCGGCGGTAGCGTCGGCCCCGGGGGTGACTGTGGCGGCGGCAGCAGCGGCGGGCGAGAGGCAGGCCATCACCATGGTTGCGACGGTGGGTTGCCCCTTCCGGGTTCGGCGTCTCCGTGACGTCAGGCGTTGCCGTGCAGGGGAGCCCTCGCTCTCATTGGACGAGAGCTCTGGGGAAGAAGAGTTTGAATGGGATAGTGGCGGTTGGGCTTCACACGAGGCACTGTGTTTGCTGGCGGCCATTTTAGACCTACAGACTGCAGCAAAGTGGCCGTTTTTAAGGCACTTCTGGCACCTGGCTTTTCTTGCTGGGCACTGGGATCTGCTGTGCTTGTCCCTCCCGCAGAAATAACATTTCGGGTTCGCACGGGGCAGGGTAGCAGCAGCCGACAGGCCGTCAGGGGTAGGGTAGAAGGGCACTCTACTCACATCAGAACGAGGGGTCCAGTCCCTAGAGAGCTCGTTTGACTTTAAGGCTGCATCCTCCATTGTGATTGCAATCCGGGCCACGTCCTCTAGTTTTTCTACCCCTTGTTCGAGCAAACGCAGCCTCACTTCGTTCGATCGGAGCCCAGCCACATAGGCATCCCGGACGAGGTCGCTAGTGATCTCGGCAGCAGTTTTGTCCACACAGTTACAGTCCTTGCCCAATGCCTTTAGTACTTGTAAATATGCCCTGCTGGACTCGCCGGGCTGTTGTTTCCTCGACGCAAGCATGAGCCGGGCATGAACTCTGTTCACCGGTTGATCATACAGTCCTTTCAGTACCTTTATGGCTGCGGTGTAAGTGGTCTCATCCTGGATGTTCTCGTAGACTCTCAAGGACACCATAGACAGCAATGCTGTTAGACGCTGGTTATCCTCCTCCACCTGAATGAATCTCAGGAAGTTTTCAAAGTTCAGCAGCCAGAAGTTAAAGGCTTTGAAGGCTGTAGCTGACCGTGGGTCGATATCAAGTTTTTCTGGCCGAGTTAAACGCTCCATCCCTTTCAAAAAAAATTCCTTTTGCTAATAAAATTGTAGAGCTCGTCGAAAGAACCAAAGACTTGTTGATCCAAACCAAGGCTTTTATTAGCAAAAGACCGGAGCTCTTCACAGGTGGCCGACCAGTCCGGAATGATCCGACCTGGCTAGGGACACAACCCTTTAAGGCCCAAACAATAGGTGTGGCTTAGCTCTCAGCCAATCGGTGTAAGCACAGTCTAGATACAGTAACTATATACACTATGTACATTGGTGATAGATCTGTACTATCACATTTGGCTACCCCGCCTTCATCCACAGCGACTGGGGGTCTAGTTTCATGAGCGACGAGCTACACTAGTACCTGACGGCGAGGGGCATCGCGACCAGTCACATGACAAGCTGTAACCCGAGTGTCAACGGGCAAGTGGAACGCGAGAATGGGGTGGTCTGGAAGTCAGTGCTCCTGGCTCTCAGGTCAAAAGGGTGGGTCGTTGGGTACTAGCAGGATGCTCTGCCCAAGGCGCTCTATGCCATTCGGTCACTGCTGTGCATGGCTACCAACGAGATCCCTCACGAAAGCCTGATCTCATTCCCCAGGAGGTCGGCGACTGGAATGGTCGGGTGTCAATCACCCTCTGGGATATAAGCCTGTGCCGGCTTCCTGAGGCCTCACTCAGAGTTGCTGCAGCCATAGCCAGGTTGGTCTGTGGAAGTCTTTGTGGGTTAAAGTCTGTTGTTCAGACTTTACCTTGTGTGTGTCTGATTCTGGCTAACAGCGCACCACACATTCGATAGTACTCGGCGTCACATTCATCTCCTTAAGACTGTGTCCTCTGCTCTGTAACATTTGTCCAAGATGGCTGGCTGCACATGGCATTCTTCTTCTTCTGTTTGAGTGTGGAGAAAGAAGAGCTTTCCCGCCTCATTAGCATGAGAATGGGCCTTGTCTGTGACCTTGGGGCTTCTGCAGACTTTTGCATAATGCCCACGTTTTCCACAGTTGGAACAGACATTTTCTCTGGCAGGGCAGAGGGCTCTGGGGGTCCTTTCTTTGTCCACAGAAAAAGCACTTGAGACCCTCAAGGTGCTTCTGCTGCTGTGAATTTCTGTGAGGCAGCATACTTTTCTTTTGGTGGGGCTAGAGAGTCCAGCAGAGTGATGTTTGTCCCAGCCCCAGGGTCCTCCAATTCTTTCCTGGTGCTTTCTAAAACTTCTGCAATAGTTCCTGCCTCATCTAGCCCCACCATTCCTTTCTCCAGCAATCAGTGTCTCGTCTCAGTGGACCATCTGCCCGCAACAATTCTGTCCCTAATAAGGTCCTCCGGATACTCCTGAACTGATACTGCTTTAAAGTTGCAGCCTCTAGCCAGGTCTTTCAGAAAGAGTATAAAGTCTCTGGCAGACTCCCCTACTTGTTGTGACCTGATCATGATCTTGTACCGGGAGTGGAGTTCGCTATGTTCCTTACTGTAATGCCTCTGTAAAGTGCTCATTGCCTCTTGGTAGGACCTGGCATCATGTATAAGGGAGTAAGGGTGGTCTCCCAGATGCGCTAACAGCAGCATTAATAGCTCTTTGTCCGATGCCTCAGCACCCTCTTCGTAATTCAGAAAGCATCTCTGCCAGCGGCCAAAGTGCGTGCCAGCTCCAGGATTTCTGGGGTCGAGCTCCAGCCTGTCTGGTCGCAGCACATGATTAAGCCGCAGTCTCTGGTCCCTTGGGTAATGTGGGGGCACCCCGGGGGTCGTTCCCGGTCTCCACATGGTCTTTGGGTCTAGGTGTAGCAAGGGTGGACCCTGGGGTACTGGGAGCTGCTGGTAGAGCCTCTGTGGGGCTTGCGTCTGCTGGAGGAGTAACCTGGGTGCTTGGGGCTGTTGGCTGAGTCTCTGGCTCTGGGGAAACTGCTGCTGGGGGAGTGACGGTAGCGGTGTCTGCTTTCCCTGGCTCTGGCGTGGTCGGGAATTCTGCACATATGTGGCGATTGGATGCATGACTTGTGGAGATCCTTCCACCTGCGCTTGTAGTGGCTCCTTTCTGATTGGACTGGGGTTTAGGGTCGGCGGCGCCTGTACAGGCAAATCCACGGGCAGGCAGGGCTCTTGGCCGTTTCTTACTTGCCCTATGTACTTCTGTTGTCTTCCCCGGATTCCACCACGATTCCTGTACAGCGGTCCCTCGCCGTCTCTGTCCTCGGATGCACATGTGTGCTGGTCGTCCCTGGATCCCATTCCTCAGGAAGAGTCTCCAGGTGGTCGGGAATGCGCGTTGGAGCAGAACCAGCTTCCATCCTTGTAGCTATGATATTAGTTTATTAAATTGTACTGACAATAACCACACCAGCAGTGCGAGCATAAGACAGTTTTAATATACTAATATGTACACTAACAGATCTTGTCTCTCTGCAAGATAAACTTGGAAGGCTAGACTGTAGCTCTGGACTGCTTTATAGACAAGGTCACTGGGATGACCCCTGGTGACCTAATGGTGTAATTACATATCACCACAGTCCCCCAGTCTTCTCCTTCTCAACTGGGGTGGTTTCCCTGTTACTAGTGCTTTGTGTCGCATGAATAAAAGCTCTCACGACTGGAGAGGGAACAAACGCTTTTATTAGCTTATAACAATGGGTAGGTTTGTACTGCTATGTTTTCCTCCATTGTATAGCCCTTACCAGTTAAGGTATATGAGGGTGGCCCGCCCAATAATGACTCATCCCTTAAGTCTCCTCCCCTTTTGCGATGGCCATCAAGGTCGCGTTACCTCCCCCTTTCTGACAGTCTTATACCTTGGCCAGCCAAAGTCCTGTGTGCATTAAAGCCTATTGTTCCTGCATCCTATGACTCTGTGGTTATTGATACAGTCTATCAAGGGTCTCTCACAGTGGTGTTCAGAAGGGTCTAGGCTTAGGCAGGAAACCAAGGTTATATGTGAGCAGATGGAACATAGGAAGTAGGAAGAGGAGTAGGCCAAAAATGGCCCATCGAGCCTGCTCCGCCATTCAATACGATCATGGCTGATCTAATTTATGATCTAACTCCACCTACCTGCCTTCTCCCATATCCCCTAATTCCTCTATCATGTAAAAATTTATCTAACCGAATTTTAAATATGTTTAATGAGGCAGCCTCAACCACTTCCCTGGTTAGAGAATTCCAAACAGTCACTACTCTCTGGGAAAAACTATTTTTCCTCATCTCTGTCCTAAATCTACTCCCCTGAATCTTGAGACTGTGTCCTCTCATTTTAGTTTCCCTGGCCAGCTCAAAAAACCTTCCTACATCTATCCTATCCATACCCTTCATAATCCTATATGTTTCTATAAGATCTCCTCTCATTCTTCTGAACTCGAGCGAATACAATCCTAGATGATTTAATCTTTCATCACAAGTCAACCCCTTCATCCCAAGTATCAACCTAGTAAACCTCCTCTGGACCGTCTCCAAAGCTAGTATATCCTTCCTCAAATATGGAGACCAGAACTGGACACAGCACTCCAGGTGTGGTCTCATCAGTACCTTATACAGTTGCAACATGACCTCCCTACTCCTGAATTCAATTCCTCGAGCGATGAAGGCCAACATTTCATTTGCCTTCTTAATAACCTGCTGCACCTGTAACCTAACTTTTTGCGATTCATGCACAAGTACTCCCAAGTCCCTCTGCACAACAGCATGCTGTAGTTTTTCACCCTTTAAATAATATTCAGCTCTTTTATTTTTCTTGCCAAAGTGGATAACCTCACACTTACTAACATTGTACTCCATCTGCCAGACCTTTGCCCACTCATCCAACTTAACTATATCCCTCTGCAGACTCTCCACATCCTCATTACAATTTGCTCTTCCACTCAATTTGGTGTCATCTGCAAACTTGGCTACACCACATTTTGTCCCCTCCACCAAGTCATCAATGTAAATGATGAACAGTTGTGTGCCTAGCACCGACCCCTGTGGCACCCCACTTACCACTCTCTGCCAACCTGAAAAACTCCCATTTATCCCGACTCTCTGCCTCCTGTCAGACAACCAATTTTCAATCCAGGCCAATAAGTCCCCGGACTCCACTTTCCTGTAACTTACTGAGAAGTCTCTTGTGCGGCACCTGGAAATCCAAATATACAACATCAACCTGTTCCCCTCTATCCACCGCACCCATTATATCCTCAAAGAATCCTAACAAGTTTGTCAAACAAGATTTTCCCTTTCTAAAACCATGCTGCGTCTGCTTGATTGAACCCTTACGTTCCAAAAGTTTCACTATTTCATCTTTAATGACGGCTTCAAGCATTTTTCCAACTACAGACGTCAAGCTAATTGGCCGATAATTTCCAGTCTTCTGCCTACATCCCTTCTTAAAAAGTGGCGTGACATTTTCTGTCTTCCAGTCTGCCGGGACCTGCCCAGAGTCCAAGGAATTTTGGTATATGACCACCAATGCATCAACTATAACTTCTGCCATTTCCTTCAGAACCCTTGGATGCATATCATCAGGACCAGGTGATTTGTCTGGCTTTAGTCCCATTAGTTTCTCCATCACTACTTCCTTTGTAACAACTATTTTATCAAGGCCCTCCCCAACATTCGCATCCTTAACTCCGAACTTGGGCATGATGGACGTGTCTTCCACTGTGAAGACTGACACAAAACATTTGTTCAATGCTTCGGCCATTTCCTCATTTTTTGCTACCAGTTTTCCTTTCTCATCCTCCAAGGATCTTATGTTAACTCTGGCCACCCTCTTCTGTTTTATATATTTATAAAATTTTTTGCTTTCTGTTTTTATATTTTGTGCCAATTTACTTTCATAATCCTTTTTCCCATTTCTTATTACCCGCTTTGTAACCCCTTGTTGTCTCTTAAAGTTATCCCAATCTTCCAGTTTCCCACTGCTCTTTGCAGCTTTGTACACCTGCACCTTCAATTTTATATTCTCCTTTATTTCCTTTGTTAACCACGGTTGATTTTTCCCTCCCTTGCTGCCCTTTTTCCTGACCGGAATATATTTTGTTGAGCATTACAAAATATTTCTTTGAAAATCTTCCACTGTTCCTCAACTGTTTCATCAATGAGCCTGTGCTCCCAGTCCACTCTATCCAATTCCACCCTCATCCTATGGTAGTCACCCCTGTTTAAACATAATATATTAGTTTTAGATCTAACTATGTCCCCTTCCATCTGAATGAGAAATTCAATCATACTATGATCGCTATTTCCCAGATGGTCTCTGACTATTACATCATTTACTCTACCTATCTCATTGCACAACACTAGATCCAGGAGAGCATCTTCTCTTGTGGGTTCCTTCACATGCTGCTCAAGAATGCTATCGCGGATGCATTCTATGAAGTCCTCTTCCAGACTCCCACGACCAACTTGATTTTCCCAATCTATGTGGAAGTTCAAGTCCCCCATGACGACTGCCGTATCATTATTACATGCCTCACTTATCTCTCTATTTATTTCCTGTGCCACTAAACTATTGTTATTTGGTGGGCGATAGATAACACCCACCAATAATTTTTTCCCTTTGTTATTCTTTATCTCTACCCAAATGGACTCAACATTATGCTTTTTAGATCTTATCTCATTCCTCACTACTACCTGGAGCTCATCTTTGATTAAGAGTGCAACTCCACCTCCCTTACCATCCTGTCTATCTCTTTGCACCACCTGATACCCTTGAAAGTTTAATTCCCATTTAGGGTCACCTTGTAGCCATGTTTTTGTGATGGCAACCAAATCATAGGCATGGGTACCGATTAGCGCCTCAAGTTCACTGACCTTATTTCCAATACTGCGGGCATTCAGATAAAGTGCCCTTATGCTCTTTGTCCTTTTAATATCTAGTGACTTCTGTAACCTTTTCTTTTGATTTTCCTGCCCACTATTTTTCTTTGTAATTTTCTTAACACCATCATTGACCCGAAAACTCACTGCACTATTTGATTTTTTTACTTTCTCCTCCCAACATTACTTTTCCTAGTTTACTTTTCCTGGCCATTACTTTATCTTCTCTCCCCTTTTCCCTATCACTCTGGTTCCCATACCCCTGCCAAATTAGTTTAAACCTTGCCCCACTGCTATACCAAACATACTTGCCAAAATGTTGACACCTTTTGGATTTAGGTGCAACCCGTCCCTCTTGTAAAGATCATGCCTTCCCCAAAAGAGATCCCAATGATCCAAGAAGCCAAATCCTTGCCTTGTACACCAGCACCTCAGCCACACGTTCATTTTCCTTATCCTTACATTCTTTTCATCACTTGCATTTGGAACAGGTAGTAATCCCGAGATCACCACCCTAGCGTTCCTGTCTTTCAGCTTTCGTCCCAGCTCACTGTAATCCCTTTTCATTACCTCCTCCCTTTTCTTGTCAATGTCGTTTGTACCAAGACATCAGGCTGCTCTCCCTCTCCTCTCAGAATATTTTGGACCCGATTTGTGATGTCTCGTACCCTTGCACCAGGGAGGCAGCACACCATGCGGGTATACTTATCTGGCTCACAGAACCTCCTGTCTGTACCCCTGACAATGGAGACCCCAATAACTACTGCATTTCATCAGCACCTGACATTACCAGAGAATCCCAGTTCACTAAAGTTGGTCTGCTGCTCTCCTGGAGTCTGAGCCCCCTGTGGTGTGCAGCCCAGCACAGACACTGCCATCTTGGGAACATACTTCCACGGTTGTAGGATGTTTATAAAAAAACAATGTCAACTCCTCTGCATGCTGTTTAAAGCCAATATGGAGTTGGCAAATCAGTGCTGGGTAGCAGGACCCTGTGCCTCAACTCCCCACCCTCCTGGGTCCATGCTAGTGGCAGCAGAAGCAGAATTTCTTTGCGTATCACAGTTAGTGTACCAGTTAGCACAACGTTGCTACAGCGCCAGCCATCAGAACAGGGGTTGAAATCCTGCGCTGTTTGTAAGGAGTTTGTATGTTCTCCCCGTGTCTGTGTGGGTTCCCCTGGGGGGCTTTAATTTACTCCCACTGTTCAAAATGTACCAGGGGTTGTAGGTCAATTGGGTGTAATTTGGTGGCAAACGCTCATGGGCAATGATCTCTCTAATTTTTAGTATCATAGTCAGGGTGCGCCAAAATCTTATGTTCAAATTTTTTTCCTGTGGCAAAAGTATGTGTGCACTGAACGTAAAATTGAAATTAGTTCAAGGTAATTTTGGCCTAGCCTATCTCTCGTGGCTAATAAAACTCTATTGGCATGTTTTAATACAATGCAAATATGATTAACAACTTTTTAAACCAACAAACTAATTAACAGAAACAGTTAGCTAAGAGATTATTTTCAGTAAGTATAATTATTAATGACTATATTATTTTAGGTAACTAACCTTTTGGGCTCACGTTAATTGCCTTTGTGCGCTGGTTGTAAAACCCGTGTGCACGCGCACAGCTGAGAAGAAACAGTGCTCGTGGGCCAAAATAGCCTGTTACTGTGCCATATATCGAAATTTAAAGTTAAATTTAAAAAGGAATATCACAGTCACTGGGTCATGTAGTAAGGAAACAGAAGATGATATGGAGGGCTATGGACTGGGTACAGGTCAGTGGGTCTAGGCAAAAACAAATGGTTCGGCACAGAATAGATGGGCTGAACGGGCCTGTTTCTGTGCTGTTGCGTTCTATGGTTCTCTGCCTGAACCTGAGGCAAAAGGTAATAAGCTGCTGGGGAAAAAAAACACCAAATTTGGTCAGACAGCATCTCCAGAGGTAAACACACAGTCAGTGTTTCAAGTTCAAGTTTATCATCAAATGTACCAAGATGCAGTGATAAAGGTATTTTTTGTTTGCGAGCAGTCCAGTTCAACATTTCGTACATACCACAACAAGAAAGGCAAATAACCGAAGTGCAAAGTCACAAAGTAAGATCAGTTAGGGACAACGCAGAGGCAGCAGAATTTTACGGTTTTGAAATTCAGGAGTCTGATAATGGCAGGAAAGAAACTGTCCTTGGATCTGGTGGTGGGTGATCTCGTACTTCGAACCTTCTTCCTGGCTTGGGTGGGATGGGAGAGGCTGAAGAGAGGGTAGCCAGGCTGGGATGAGTGTCATTGTATGGGGTGCTTTTCCAAAGTAGCAGGGTCGGGGTTGGGGGGGTGGAAATATAGATGGTGGAGTGCAGGTGTGTATGTGTGTGTGTGTGAGTGTGTGTGTAGAACTATAGAACAATACAGCACAGACATAGGTTCTTCGGCCCTTCTAGTCTGGGCCAATCAATTTTTTTGCCTAGTCCCACTGATTTGCGCCCAGTCCGTAGCCCTCCATCCCTCTCCCATCCATGTACCTGTTCAAAATCTTCTTAAATGTTAAAATTGAGCCCCCATTCACAACTTCAGCCGGCAGCTCGTCCACACTATGAAGAAGTTCCCCCAAATGTTCCCTTTAAACTTTTCACCTTTAACCCATGACCTCTTGATTTTATCTCTCTGAATATAGACAAAAGAACATAGTACATTACAGCAAAGTGCAGGCTTTTCAGCCCATGATGTGCCAACCTGTAGGGAGGAAGAGTGAAGTGGTCCTAAAAAATGAATATAGGGAGTTAGGTCGGGAGCTAAAAAGGACTTCAAACAGGGTCATCTCTGGATTACTTCCTGTGCCACATGATAGTGAAGGGGAAAAATATTATCAGGTGGAGGATGAATGCGTGACTAAAGGGGTGGAGTAAGGGGCAGGGATTCGAGTTCTTGGATCACTGGGACCTTTTTTGGGGAGGTGGGATCGGTACCGAATGGATGGATTGCTTCTGAATCCCAGAGGGACCAGGATCCTGGTGGGGGCATTTGCTGGGGCTTCTAAGGGGGCTTATGGTTGGGGGAAGGGGTCCCTATAAAGGAGATCAGCAAAGAGAAGATTTGTGATTTGTCTCCAAATAGAGAAGGCTTGTAGACAAAGTTTGGGGGTGGAAGGACAGGTGATCGAGAAGGAAAATGATCAGTACAGTGATGGGGGGGGGAATGATGGTAATAAATAATAGAGTTGACTGTAAGAAGGAGACAAACAGAGGGAAAGATGTGGGAAATCTCTGAAATCCATTTACTTTAATGCTAGGAGTGTTGGAAGGAAGGTGGATGAATTGAAGGTGTGGATAGACACTTGGCAGTTTGACGTGGTGATGTGGTTGCAGGAGGGTTGTGACTGTCAGCTAAATATTCCAGGATTTCGCTGCTTTAGGTGTGATAGAATTGGAGGGGTGGGGGGAGGGGTGTGTGGCATTGCTTGTCAGGGAAAATATAATAGCGGTGCTAATACAAGATAGATTGGAGG
Organism: Narcine bancroftii; assembly: GCF_036971445.1. Classification (NCBI taxonomy): domain Eukaryota; kingdom Metazoa; phylum Chordata; class Chondrichthyes; order Torpediniformes; family Narcinidae; genus Narcine; species Narcine bancroftii. The sequence continues at coordinate 9,957,613 of NC_091471.1, forward strand.
GCTCGTCAAGGGAGACGGTGTGGGTGGAATTAAAAAATTGAAAAGGTGAGGTTACAATTATAGGAGTGTATTATAGACCCACCTAGTGGGGAGCGAGAAATAGAAGAGCAAATGTGTAAGGAAATAGCAGAGATTTGTAATAAGCACAGGGTTTTTAATTTTCCTTATATAGATTGGAAAACACATTCCGTGAAGGGAGTGGTGGATGGTTTAAAATTTGTAATATGTGTGCAGGATAGTTTTTTGCAGCAATATGTTGAGGTACCCACTAGAGGAAGGGCAGTGTTGAATCTACTGTTGGGGAATGAGATAGGGCAGGTGACTGAAGTGTATGTTGGGGAGTACTTCAGATCCAGTGATCATGGTACCGTTAGTTTCAATATAATTATGGAAAGGGATAGGTCTGGTCCGACGTTGAAGGTTTTTGAGTGGGGGAATGCCAAATTTTATGAAATGAGAAGGGATTTGCAAGGAGTGGTTTGGGCTGATTTGTTTTATGGGAAGGAGGTGGAGGAGAATTGGAGGGCATTTAAACGTGAGATTTTGAAGGTGCAGAATCTTTATGTTCCTGTTAGGATAAAAGGCAGGGCCAAAAGTTCGAGAGAGACGTGGTTTTCAAGGGAGATTAGAAAGTTGGTTCAAATTAAAAGGGAGGCCTACATTAAATGTCAGAAACAAGGTATAAACAAGATGCTTGGAAAATACATGGATTGTAAAAAGCAGCTTAAGAAAGAAATTAGGAAAGCGTAATGAATGTATGAGGTGGCTATAGCAAATAGGGTGAAAGTAAATCCAAAGGATTTTTATTAATATGTGAATAGCAAAAGGAGAGTGAAGGATAAAACTGGTCCCTTAGAGAATCAGAGCAGATGACTGTGTGCGGAGCTGAATGAGATGGAGGAGATATTGAACAAGTTCTTCTCTTTGGTATTCACTAGGGAAAAGGGTTTGAAATCGTGTAGGATAAGAGAAGGAAAAGGGGTGATTCTAGAAAAGTGTAGGGATTGGGAAAGAAGGGGTGTTGGAACTTTTGAGGCATATAAAGGTGGATAAGTCTCTGGGTCTCAATGGGATTTTCCCCAGGACCTTGAAGGAAGTCAGGGAGGAAACAGCGGAGGCTCTGACAGTGATTTTTCAACAGTCACTAGAGGGGGAGCATGATGCCGCAGGATCGGCGTATCACAAACGTGGTTCCTCTGTTAAAAAAGGGCTCCAGGTGTAGTCCCAGCAATTATAGGCCAGTAAGTTCGACGCCAGTGGTCGGTGGTTACCCTCACAAACCCATGTTGGTTGTCCCTGATCAGTCCCTGGCCCTCTAGATACTTATACATATTATCTCTAAGAATACTTAGAGGAGGTGGGGGCGATTAGCGGGCTGACGCCAATGCATTCTGGGATTTATAGTATTAGCTGTGCATGCGCTATACTGGCGCGGCGGCCAGCGGGCCACCTCTAATACATTTTTGATATGATCTTGCGGGCCAATTATAAATATATAACGGGCCAAATTTGGCCCGCGGGCCAGAGTTTGACATGTGTGCTCTAGAGACTGAACTGTGGGCTCTGTGGAGAGTCAAATGTGGACATTGTGGAGAGTGAAATGTGGACACTGTGGAGAGTGAACCGTGTGCCCTCTCACTCCGTGTTGACCCTATCTGTGCCTCTCATAATCTTGCTGACCTCTATTGAACTCTATTACGCTTCTCCAAAGAGTCCACGGTTCACTCTCAACTGAGTCCACATTTCATCCTTCTTCGCTCCAAAGAGAAAAACCCCAGCTCTGTTAACATCAGTGGACAAGCCTGCCTTCATTTACTCCATCTATATTCATCATAATGTTGTGCACATCAGCAGACATCCAGAAATATAGCTGCAACCAGATCGCAAGTCCAGCTGGTGCCTTCCTCAAGGTCCTGACCATGCAGAATCCCATTTCTCTCCCTAAGCTGCTAATTGTAGGACCAATGGGTGTGTTGATGTCAGGCAAAGTACGCTTCATCTCCAGCCTGTTGACATCCTTGCTTGCCCTTTACTACCTCTGGATGCTGCTTGACCTACTGAGTTTCTTCAGCACTTCTGTACTGTATTGCATTTGACCCCAGCATCTGCAGACTTTCTTGTTTCACTCCAATCATTGCACACAAGATCACTGAGGACCCCTTCCTGCCCGGCACACAGCATCTTTCAGCTGCTCCCGTCGGGGAAGAGATACAGGAGGATCAGAGCCAGGCTGAGGAACAGCTTCTTCCCACGGGCAGTGAGAAGGTTGAACGACCAAAGGAACTGCTCACACTGACCAGCCGAGACTCTCCTATTCCGAAACAATATTTATTTATCGACATGAATACTTGTCCTGCATATGTACTGTGTGTTATGTCTGGTTGTCTGCATGTTTTACACCGAGGACCGGAGAACGCTGTTTCGTCGGGTTGTACTTCTACAATCAGAAGACAATAAACTTGACTTGAGAGAGGCAAGTGATAATGGGAAGATCCTGAACTTAATTGGTGGGAGGAAAGATAAAAGACATGTTAATCAAGGAGTGTGGGGTGACTGAATGGAGTTTGGGGCAGAAACGTTCCCCAACATTGAAAATGTAGCTAGCTGTGTGATTTAAGGTCTGACATGTGCAGAGCTGGCATAGCTCAAGTTCAAGTCACTGGGGGGGGTGCGGGGGGTGGGGGGGTGCGGACGGCATTGAGTGACACCATCAGAGCGGTGACACCAGAATAATTCTATAACATTTTTGTGCAGTGTTTCAGCAGGAATTTATTATTTTTAAATAAAAAATATCCCTGTAGTTGGTTAGAACAAAAATATTTTTTGTAAGCCCAGCTTACATGTATCAAAGCTAAAACTCATTGCTAATTTACTTATTGAACAGGTCTGAGCTGTCATTATTACCCAATGACAAGGACACTTTGAATCATGTGATTTTGACTGCACTCGCTGTTCTCGTCGCTGCTGTGGGGATGATATTGCAATTTAAAGATGTGGAAGGGGGTTATCCTTTTGAAAACCCTGATGGGGCAGGTTTCTTCAGCAAGACATTGAAGTGGCTGATCAGAGGGAATCAGTTTGTGTGTGTCCAACGAGCAACAAATCTCTCTCTGAAACTAACGAGAACTTTCCTGAGCGGTAACCTGGTGAAAATTCATAAATGTTAAATTCTGTGCACAGTCTAAGAATTGCCTGATACCAGTGAACTTGGAGGAGTGAGAAGTGAGATTGGACTGTGAATCAAAGAACCTTTCTGAACTTATACAGACATTACATACGTGTGCGCTTAGAACTAGAAGGGGGTTAAGTTAGGTTAATAGTAATCAGTTGAAGTTTGATCCTGTTTTTTTAAATGTTTAAAACTACTTTTGTTTAAGTAAACATTTGTCTTGGTGAATTTCTATTGCTGCTGGGTTTTGGGGTCCTCTGGTCCCGTAATACCCTTTCCTGACAGGATCGGTGAAAGATGCTGAAAATAGACGTGATGGGCCAAACAGTCTTCTTCCTTGCTGTATTTTTCCATGCTTGATGACTCCATGAAATACTCCCTTAGTCCTGCAGGATATTATTATTTTTCTATAATAAAAGAGGTCATGTGGCCCATTGAATTTATACTTCTCAGCATATATCCACCAATCCCATTCTCCCTCGTATCCCTGCAACCTCTTCTCTCCTGGTTAACTCCTGGTCATAAGGAGCTTCCGGATGGGTTGGAAGGGTAGGGGGGATCTTATAGGGCAGGGGTGTCAAACTCAAATTCACAGAGGGCCAAAATTAAAAACTTGGACTAAGTCGAGGGCCGAACTAAATATTTATTGAAAATTTTCAACAACATCTGCATGTTTTCTCTTATTTCAACATATGTAATGTTAAACTTTAAGATATAACTTTAGGAGGATAATGTTACAGGTCAGGAGTAGGTAGCTCAAGTTCACACTTTGCTTGACCTGAGGGAAACATATTTGGTCCCTGTGGAGATGTAGTCGGCATTCACAGGCTGTGTCCATTTTGGCCTGCATCAGGACTCAGCATTTCATGCTCACTCCTCAGGCTCTAGGCCTCTATTCACCCTCGACCCACCATCCCTCTACCTGACCAGTCCTTTACCCAACCTCTACTCACCCCTCACTCCACTCGCTCTGCCTCTACCCACCCCATCCTATACATGCCTCTCTACTGCCTCTCCCCTCAACCTGTTCCTCCCTCTACCCATCTCTCACCCTCTAATCACCCCTCCCCTACTTGCCCTGCCCCTCCCCTTTTACCTCTTCCCTATTGTAAGGTAAAAACATCATGAGATGGGACCGGAGAAGGAGTCACCCAGTACTAAGGAGTAACAGAATGCAGATGTGACCTTGTACACTCAAGATAAGCTTGGCACTAACAAGAATGATGTGCAGCAGGCTAACAGAGAAGGATAGCAACAGTTTATTCATTGGACAATGTCATGGTATGATAATTTACTAAGTACGTATCCTGAGGTATAAAAAAAACACCACTTGCTGATAACGGCAGAATGCGCCTTCTCCAACTAACACTGTTAGTTGCAAGTGTTACAATCCAGCAATAAAGAACAAAGAACCTTGATTTCGACTCAGTCTGGTGTTTGACTCACTCATTCATGAACAAAGCAGACCTAACAATTTGGTGACCCCGACGTGATGGGTGAGTGGATACTGGACGACGGTTTCTGTTTTTCTTGACAATCATCTCAGCCGGCTGATAAAAAGGTCCAGAGAAGCCTGTTTTAACAAAATTCTCTCTTTTAAAATCTTTATGATTGTCAGTAAGAACTGGAGATCGGACAAATTAGACGACCATAATTGAAGGTCGTCACCTGCCGGATTGTAACTCTGGGAATAACCATACAATGTTCTGAGAAGGTCTTTCGGTTAACATACCCGGGGAACACACTAGAAAGGGAAGGACAGTTTATAGTAATGACTCCAACCAATGCTTCAGAAGACTCTGTGGAGGTTATTATTTTCTGGAGTCGACTACTGTATGATGAACCAGGCCCGGGGTTGATTAAACAGTTTTTTGAGTGGAGGGCCAGTATTCCTCAGTATGGGGATTACCAATATCCACTGGATCCTATGCATGTAACATTAAACTATACCATCCACCCGGCCCAGGAGTATGAGGAGAGGTGGGACTCTCTAAAAGAAGGGAAGACAGAAATGATACATTGTCCATTTATCTTTGTGGGTAAGGAGGGAATAGCTGCTATGGTTGTCATGACAGAAGAACAAATGGAGTGGTTCTGCTTAGGAGTAGAAAGTGTGCCACATGTAACCTTGGGAATTGCCAAAGATCACCACGCCTGACAGTTGGGTCCGATGGTGAAGGAAGCGATGGGGTGTGAATACAGGCAGACAGAAATCCTGGGATATTCCACCTCGGAGGGAGGGAAATTTATCAGTCTGAATATTGAAGCATGGGACTGGGTAGTGAATGAGAAAGTAGAAAGAGACCGACCCATAAAAGGAGAAAATATTGATCACGGGGACTCAGACAAATATCTTTCTGATCTGAGTCCACAAATGTGGACAATGCCGATGGCCCTATGGGCATTCCTGTTGATGGGTTGCCAAACAAGCCAACAGAGTAGTTCGGATCCATGCGGGGCCAAAGTTATTCTGAAGATAGATAAAGACAAGGATAGCACCTTCCAGTTCGATCTATACTGCACTTCTATCTCTAATAACACAGGGCCAGATGGGTCACTCACTAAGGGGCTAACAAAACTTAGGGCATTGGCGAAGGAATTAAAAGCCCAATCTGGAGTCTCTAACCCTGTTTTGTCCTGGTTACATGGAGTGTTTGGGAAATGGGGCACAATGTTGGGACAACTTTTCCTAGGATTGTTCATTTCTGTATCCATTTTTATCACTTGTGGCTGTTGTTGTATTCCATGCATTCGAATGCTGGTCACGAGGACCATTGAGAGAGCCTTTGCCAACCGTGATGATCTGCCTCCGAAATATCAAGCTCTACAAGCTACGGAGCGGGACTATCTCACTTCAAAGGAGGCGTCAAAAAAATGCTGAGATCGATCTGGAGTCGGATGAAGAATGCGACAGGGAGGAGATGTTATAAAATAGACTGTAGCACAAATGTTAACAGAATGCAGATGTGACCTTGTACACTCAAGATAAGCTTTGCACTAACAAGAATGATGTGAGCAGACTAACAGAGAAGGATAGCAACAGTTTATTCATTGGACAATGTAATGGTATGATAATTTACTAAGTACGTATCCTGAGGTATAAAAAAAACACCACCTGCTGATAATGGCAGAATGCGCCTTCTCCAACTAACACTGTTAGTTGCAAGTTTTACAATCCAGCAATAAAGAACAAAGAACCTTGATTTCGACTCAGTCTGGTGTTTGACTCATTCATTCATGAACAAAGCAGACCTAACACTATCCACCCCTCCTTCTACTCATCCCTCCCTCTAACTGCCCCTCACACCACCATAACTTCCCCTGCCCATTACTCCTCACCTACACCCTCTGCCCACCCCTGCTTACCCACCCACTCAGGCCCAGCGCGCTGACGATCAGCCTTTGCGGACAGCCACCTTCACGTGCAGGGCCGAACCAGCCGTCCCTGGGGTCCGCGCGGATGCAAGCGCTGAAGGCCGTGGCGACCGGGAGAAGTGCGCTCGCGCTGTGGAAGGGCCGTCCGGTGCCAGTCGCGCGGGGCTCGCGCTGCCTGGGGGCCGTGCGCAGCCTGCCATGCCCGTCGCGCCAACAGGCAATCACAGGCGCTCACCCATCCGCCGCACCGCTCGACAGTTGGGAGAAGTGACTGGTTGTGCGGGGAGCCTTCCAACCGGCTTGCTGGCTGATGACATCGACAGACTTCTCGTGTTACAATTTCTCGTGTTACAATGGGGAAGGATGTGCAATGAAGGGGGAGGATGGTGGGGGTGACGTTACCAAAAAACAGCATCGGCTCTCGCTGCAGGGCGGGCCAGCTCTAATACATTTCTGAAATGATCTTGCGGGCCAAATATAATTATATCACGGGCCAAATTTGGCCCGCGGGCCAGAGTTTGACATGTGTGTTATAGGGGTTTACAAAATCACGAGAGGTGCGACTCAGGTGATTAATCATTGACTTTATTCCCAGATTAGAGGTGTCTGAAACTGGAGTTTAGGGTTTGAGGAGAAAAATCTTAAAGGGAATTGAGGGCACCTTCTTTACACAGAGGTGTTGGGTATGTGGGGCAAGCTGGAGTGGTGGAGATGAGTGAATTTGCAACTTATAAAAGACAGTGGCCTATAAAAGACAGGCACATGGATGGAAAGGTTTCAAATTATATGGGCGGGATCTCAGATAAATGGGACTCGCTGAGGTAGAGAAAACACGGAAATGGTGAAGGAACACAGCAGATCCTGCAGCTTCCATGGGAGGTAGACGTTTTGGGCCTGAGCCCTTCCTCAAGGTATGAGCAAAAAGCACCTGAACTAAAAGGCTGAGGAGAAGGAAAGAAAGGGCAAGGGGAGGAGCGCAGACCAACAGGCAAAAGGTGTTTGTTGGGCACGGATAGGACAGGAGAGGAAAGGAAAGGAGAGGAAGTTCAGCATGTCACGCAAGAAGATAGCAGGGGTAGAGAACTTGGCCAGCAGGGATGGGTCAGGCCAAAGGGACAATTTACAACAGTCAATTTACCTACCAACCCAGCAAGTCTTTGGGAGGGGCAAGGAAACCAGGGGCACTCAGCAGAAACACACCACGGTTGGGATCGAACCTGGGTCAGAATCAGAAACAGAATTTGAATGTGTTGTCTTGAACGAGCCACGAAATTTGGGTTTTTTTTCGCAGCATCTCAGGTGCAAGCCTTGCTTTGCAGCAGAGATGCTAACTCCAGCGTAAGGCGACTGCCTCACTGCAGCGCACCAGCATAACATGACTGCCACACCGCAGCGCACCAGTATAAAGCAGTCGTACAAGAGTTGAAGCTTTAAGTTACTGAAGGCAGGAGATTGACCTGGTTAGGAAATTGTCTGGCGTCAGGGTAAATGGGCAGGGGCTCAGATCCGAAACATGTGACAAGTGGGCTCTCTCAGGGATCTGTGTTGGAGCCTCAATTATTCTTTGCATTCATTAACAACTTATAAAAAAAAGGATAGAAAACTCGGAATCCAAGTTTGCCAGTGACACAAATACAGATAGGAATGTAGGCACTGCAGATGGAAGCAAATTGAGGTCATCCATTTTGGTGTCCTAAAATGAACAAGTGATTGCATTCTAAAACACGGAAGTCTGCAGACCCCGCGACTGTCGTATAAACGCACAGACGCCAGAGTAAATCAGCTGGTCTATTGGAGGTGGTGGAGGCAGAGGCCATTAAAACATCAAGAAGGCAGTGGGGCAAGTACTTGGGTAGGAAAAGCGTAAAAAGACACAGGCCTGACAGTGGCAGACAGGATTAGCGTAGACGGCATGGACGAAGTGGAGCCAAGGGACCTTCTTTCCATGCTGCATGAATCTCTGGGTCCATCCTTCTCTGCAAGTGCGCCCACACTATCTAACATCCCACCTCAACCCGGCCACCGTCCTCCCTCCAGGAAGAAGATTCACAAGTGTGAGATCACCCACCACCAGACTCAAGGGCAGTTCTTTCCTGCTGTTATCAGACTCCTGAATGATCCTCACCTGAGTATAATAAAGTTGCCTTTGCTCGGTACTAGCTGATCTCTCTCTCTGTAACTCCAAAACTCTGGATTCAGCAATGTCTTTTTCTTACCTTCCTAAGCATGGTGGACAAGCTGAATTGCAGCCAAAACAAACTTTCTCACTGTTGCTTGGTAAATCTGAAGTTAGACTTATTTTCCATGAAACAAGATCCTTCCGAATCCATTGGTGGCGATCTCATATTAATTTTAAAACACGCCTTTGTTTTACAATTGAAACTTCACTTTTTTCTTTACACTAAAGCTATCAGGGTCTTAAACGTCCTGAAACTCCCTTATCTCTGAAACTAAACTGCTCCAGGGCCACCAAAACACCTGTCTGCACTAATTGAAACATCACCTTTTTCCCTTGCACCGAGAATATTTCATGATCCATCCCTTTATACTTACAGTATTATTGTGCGGCACGGTTAGCGCAAGACTATTACAGCACCAGCGACCTGGGTACATTCTTCCCACGTCTACATGGGTTTTCCCCGGGTTCTCCGGTTTCCTCCCACGTTTCCAAGCTGTACGGAGTCAGTCGGTTAATTGGCAGTGTGGATTCGTGCGTCGGAAAGGCCTGGTACTGTGCTGTATCTCTGTAAAAAGTATCTTTTGTGACAGAGTATATAGATATGTTTTTGGGAGATAAATTGGGAACGGTTTCTTAGGTCACATACAAACACTTTAAAACAGATCTTAATTAAAATACTGGAGCTCTGCCCCACTTTTCTCTGTCTTGGCATATTGGGGTAACAATTTACACTACTGTAGCTGGTGTATCTCATGAACATGTCGTATATATGTGTATGACATTAAACACTCATCTCGGTTTGGTCTGAAAACTTTAATATGATCGGTGATCATCCAGATATCATAATGTAAACCATGCCATGATTTGAAACTCCACTTCAGCACAAACTTCTCAGGGTGTCGATTGAACTCAGAATTGTCAGAGCATCTTTCCGAGGAGTTGCCCAATCACAGCCCAATCTTCTGTCTTAAGTGCATGGAGTGGATCTCCAGATGCCAGTACTAACCTATAATTATCCCCCTTATCCTGCACTCCACATCACTGGAACAGCTCATTTGATGGTGATCACATTTTTGATTGTGAGAGGTCGCAGTGATTACGGTTGAAGTTACTCCAGCTGAACGTATTCCGTTTACTGTCTGCACTGCTCTGAACATGATGACTTGAAGACCAAATACAGACACCGTGAAGCACCTCTGCTCAGTTCACCGGTGTGACCCTAGCCTGTCACTCTATATTTCTTGCCCACTCCATTTTCAAGCACTCCCAGATTTCAGGGTGGGGTGTTGGGGGGGGTGGAATGCTGCTAACTGGCTCATTCCAGGCTGCGGGGGTGGGGGGAAGGATGTGCGCTGAGGGATGAACTGAGGCTTGGCACACCCTAGAAATTGGTGGGGAAGGACCAGCATCTCGAGTCCTTCAGCTACTGGGGATTGAGGGGGCTGAGACCAAAGAGAATCCCCTCAATAAAATGGAGGGAGAATAAACTACAAGGGGCCACTACAAATGAGAGAAGGAATGCAACAATTCTGATTCAGATTTCTTGTCAGAGTACAACCCTGAGATTCCTTTTCCTGTGGGCCAGGCAGAATCACCACTTATTGGTAGTGCAAAAGAATTGGACACAATGTACACATGTGAACAAATAAATAAGGTAAATGAACTTCATGTGCAATACAGAGAAAAAAAAATCAATAAAATGCAAAAGTACAGGTCCTTGATTGAGTTTGTCATCGAGGAATCTGATGGTGGAGGGGGAGCAGCTGTTCCTGAACCTGGAGGTGCGAGTCTTGTTGCACCTAGACCTCTTCCCTGATGGCAGCAGCGAGAACAGAGCGTGTGCTGGGTGGTGTGGATCCTTGATGATTGCTGCTGCTCTCTGATGGCAGCGTCCCCCATAGATGTTCTCGATTGTTGGGAGGGGGTTGCCTGTGATGTCCTGGGCTGTGTCCACTACTTTTGCAGGGCTTTCCGCTCAGGGGTATTGGTATTCCATATCAGACCGTGATGCAGCCAGTCAGCACACTTTCCACCACACCTCTGTAGAGATTTGCCAGGGTTTCCGATGCCATACTGAACCTCCACAAACTCCGGAGGAAGTAGAGGTGCTGAAGTGCTTTCTTCACGTTGCCATTTGTGTGTTGGGTCCAGGAAAGATCCTCTGAGATAGTGACTCCCAAGAACAATGAATATGACACTAAGGATGTGATAAGGATCTGTATGGTTTCTTTTATAAATAATTTTATTGTAAAGTTTATTTTTGGAAAAATATTGACCACTCTGATGTCCTTGTCCTCAACCCTGCCTCCTTTGAACGCTGTTCAATGGGGACTGAAAACACCTAATCATCAGATTGGGTGCCTCTGCCCCCAAACACAACAAACACAGGATTCCTCTTTGTCCTCAGCTGCCACTCCACTGTCTCCATCACCAGAAACAAGATCCCACCATCAGGCATATCTTCCCCTCTTCTCTCTGTTTTCCAGAGGTACGGAGAGGAGCAGATTCATGGAACAAGTGGGAAAGATATTTCAGCACAGATGGGCTGAAGGACCAGTTTCTGTGTTGTAATGATCTATGGCTCTAGCTCTGGAATCGTCTACCGTAAGACCATAAGAGATAGGAGCAGAAATAGGCCATTCAGCCTATCGAGTCAGCCCTGTCATTTCATCATGAGCTGATCCATTCTCCCACTCAGCCCCACTCCCTGTCCTTCGCCCCATAACCTTTGATAACCATATAACCATATACAGCACAGAACAGGCCAGTTTGGCCCTACTAGTCCATGCCGGAACAAATCCCCACCCTCCTAGTCCCACTGACCAGCACCTGGTTCATACCCCTCCAATCCTCTCCCCTCCATGTAATTATCCAGTCTTTCCTTAAATGTAAATAACGTTCCTGCCTCAACCACCTCCGCTGGAAGCTTATTCCACATCCCAACCACCCTTTACGTGAAGAAATTTCCCCTCATGTTCCCCTTATAATTTTCCCCTTTCAATCTCAAACCATGGCCTCTGGTTTGAATATCCACCACTCTTAATTGAAAAAGCCTCTCTCTGTCCCTTTTAAACTGTGGTGTTCTATGTTCATTGAAAGCAGAGACTCTGGGGAAAGGTTGCAAACTGCTCACAGGCCTTGCCGAACCTGGATGAATGCAGCCATGAGGCAGAAGCTCTGTGTGCCATCTCTATGGAAAGGGGAACAGTTTTTTTTAGACTGTTAACAGGCCATTTCAGCCCATGAGTCCGTGCCGGCCATTTTACACCCGATTAACCTACAACGTCCATACATTTTGAAGGGTGGGAGGAAACTGGAGCTCACAAAAGGCGTCGTGCTAACCCCTATTCCGCCCTGCTGTGCATCCCCCTTTCCCAGCCCAATCTCCCAAAGGTGCCGGATCCCCTCCTAAGGAGACTGGTTTTGGAGGGCCAGCACGGCAGGAAATATTCTCCGTCATTGCAGCCAGGGCGAAGAGTGTTAAACAATGAGCTGGGGGTGCACAAACTTGTCTTCTGCTTGGGAGATTGAATCTTGGTCTAATTGAAGTGTTTAAAATGTTAAAAGGATTTGCTCGGCTAGATGGAAAACTAATTTCCCTGGTGAAGGAATCAAGAACAAGGTGACACACTCTTTAAAGTAGAGCAAGACCATTGAGGAGGCTGAATCAAAATTCACTTCAGTCAAAGGGCTGCGGAAACCTCCCCTCCACCCCCACCCCCCCCCTCCCCTCCTCACCACTGCAAAAGCAGTTCAGGTTGCTGGATCATGCAAGGCTGGAGTTTCAAAGATTTTCTATTTGGCAGCAGTCGCTAATAGGATGGGGGCCAAAAGAAGCAGGATCAAATTTTATTGTCACGAAATTTGTTGTTTTGCGGCTGTGGAATTGTGCATTACAAGTGCTAAAGTTGGGTTAGGGTTATGATTCTGCAAAGACAAGATTTTAAAAAATAAATAACTTGTGCAAAGAAGAGAAGTTTACAGGCAGGTTCATTGTAATGGCAGAGGGGAAGGCGCTGATTTTGTAACGTTGGGTGTGTGTCACTGGTAGCAGAGTGAAGAGGGCCTGGCCTAGGTGGTGGGGGTCCTTGAGTAGAGAGGCTGCTTTCTTAAGTCTCTTGTAGATGTCCTCGATGGAGTCAAGACTGGTGCCTGTGTTGTTACAGGCTGAGTTAACAGCTCTCTGAGGAGCTCTCCTGTCCCGTGCATTGACACCACCATATTGGACAGAGGATTGTGCCGAGCCACACAGTCACAGGTGTCGAGCAGAGCAGTTGGCTAACCATGTGTTACTTGGCAGAGAGGAAGGAGTACAACCCCAAGCTGGTATAAACAGGGGGGGGGTATAAATGGGGGGATATAAATGGGGGAGGGGGGTTGAAGGTCCCCTCCTGCTCTTTATGCTCTTATGATTAATGATTATGAGAGAATATTGTCATCTACAAAATGTGCAGAATGCACTAGAATTGTTACTTGCTGCAGCCACACGATGGCACAAGATACATCAACTACAGTAGCGTAAATTAAAGAGCACGATGGGCCAAGAACGGAAAAGGGATAACTTAAAAGGAAAGAGAAATAAATATTCAGTCACACTTTGCACAAGAAAAAAAGTGACATTTCAAGATCAAGGTTATTGTTGTCACCTGATGGCACTCAAACGAACACACACGGATCGCACGCACATACACACACACACACACACACACACACACACACACGGATCGCACATACACACACACACACACACACACACACACACACACACACACATCGCACATACACACACACACACAGTCACACACACACAAGGATCACACATATATACACATACACACGGATTCAATGTACACACTCAAATACGGATCGCACGTACACACACACACACGGATTGCATGTATATATATATACACACACACACACACACACACACACACACACACACATGCACACACACATACCCATGCACACACGTACACACACATACATACACATACACACGGATCGCTCGAACACACTCATACACACGGATCGAACGTTCACACACATACACACGGATCGCCCGTACACACTCATACACACAGATTGCACATACACACACATACACACGGATTACACACACATGCACACAAATACACATGCACCCACGTACACACACATACATACATACACACACATACTCACACGCACATGGACGCACTTACACACACGTACATACGCATCGCACGTACACACTCATACACACGGATTGCACGTACACACTCATACACACGGATTGCATGTACACACTCATACACACAGATCACACGTAAACACTCATACACACGGATCGCACGTACACATACACACGGATCGCACGTACACACATACACACACACATACACACGTGCACAATCACACACATACACACACAGACACACATACACACACACATGCACACACGGACGCACATATATACACACACACAGACGGACGCACGTACACACACACACATGGACACACATACACACATGCACATACACACACACGGATGCACGTACACATGGATCACACGTACAAACTCATACACACGGATCGCACGTACACACACACATGCACGCACTCACACATACAAATGCACACATGTATACACATACATACACGCATACACATACTCACACGCACATGGATGCACGCACACACACATGCACACATGGATGCATGAACACACTCATATACAGACGAACACACATACACTCACACACACGGACACACATACACATGCACACATGGATGCACATATACACACACGGACGGACGCACGTACACACACACACACACACACACACACACACACACACACACACACACACATGGACACACGGACACACATACACTCACATGGATGGATGCATGTACACACACACACGGACACATATACCCACACATGCCCAGGATTCGTGCGGTTCCCACAGGTTAAGAACCAGAGCAAGTTCAAGGTCCAAAGATCAAGTTTATTTTGGGGATGCAGATGGAGCAACAGGGTCAAAATGCTAAATGAACCTAAACGCACACCAATACGAAAGCGATGAATAGACACTTCAGATAACGAGGGAGAAACTGGGGAAATGACTCAAACACCCATACAATCAATAGTCAGAATCAAGGTGATACTTCATGCCCCCCACCCTTTGACCAATACAGACACGGCTCTAGCTATCTAACCTCAGGGCTCACCCCAACCCAGTGCGAAGTGTGATACTCATATGCCATGAGGGATTGAAAAGAGAAGAGAACAAAAGGGCACATGGACCTTTATAGTCCTGCAGCAGGTATTGGGGGGGGGGGGGGCAATCAGGCTGGGTCCCGTTTGCTGCTGTGGCCAATGGCTCGAAGCCAAGTGCAGGGGCTCAGCAGGGGTCAGCCGAAGTGATTCACCAGGGCCTATTGGTTGAAGGTCAGGGCTGCCTGGACTCCAGCACCTGATGATTTAGACAGGCCAATTACGAGGGTCACCTTGATGGCTTGGGATGAATCTGACCTTGATCTGTCCTCTGAATAGGAGGCAGCGCCACCATGTGGTGTCCACGGCCTCTCCATTACAATCCACCCCTTCGGAAAACACATTGCTTGCCAATCACATACATGCAATAACTAAATCTAAAGGGGTAATGCCGTCATCCGAATGATGTGGCAGGCACAGCACAGAGTGATTAGAGAATTAATAAGGATAAAAGCAGTCCCCCAATGCATACCCCCGATGGACCCGAATGGCCACCCGTCTCCCCATGTGGTGGTGCCCTGGAGGAACCTGACCCTGGATTAAAAAAAAATTTTAGCCACTGAGTCCCACACATGGGCAAGTTGGAGGATTTGTCGGGTATATAGGTGCAGCACTCCTGACCAATGATGGCACAGGTACCACCATCTGCCACCAGCAGGAGGCCAAGGCCTTCGATTTTGCAGTGCAACCCTATGGACCGCCGCCGCCAGCTCTGCAGCCGTCCAGGTCAAGGCATCCTGTGTATGGTGCAATGCACACTCACACACACATGAACACACGTGCACACATACACAAGCGTGCACACAGACAGACACACAAAAACACACACACAGCAGAGACACAACACACACACAGCCACACACACACAGACAGACATTTCATATAACTAAAATATATATAGATGCATATATTTATTCATGTATAAATAAATATTTTATGTATGTATACATACTGCATATGTACACGAATATATTCTTTCTTTGGCTTGGCTTCGCGGACGAAGATTTATGGAGGAGGTAAAAGTCCACGTCAGCTGCAGGCTCGTTTGTGGCTGACAAGTCCGATGCGGGACAGGCAGACACGGTTGCAGCGGCTGCAGGGGAAAATTGGTGGGTTGGGGTTGGGTGTTGGGTTTTTCCTCCTTTGCCTTTTGTCAGTGAGGTGGGCTCTGTGGTCTTCTTCAAAGGAGGTTGCTGCCCGCCGAACTGTGAGGCGCCAAGATGCACGGTTTGAGGCGATATCAGCCCACTGGCGGTGGTCAATGTGGCAGGCACCAAGAGATTTCTTTAGGCAGTCCTTGTACCTTTTCTTTGGTGCACCTCTGTCACGATGGCCAGTGGAGAGCTCGCCATATAACACGATCTTGGGAAGGCGATGGTCCTCCATTCTGGAGATGTGACCCATCCAGCGCAGCTGGATCTTCAGCAGCGTGGACTCAATGCTGTCGACCTCTGCCATCTCGAGTACTTCGACGTTAGGGATGAAAGTGCTCCAATGGATGTTGAGGATGGAGCGGAGACAACGCTGGTGGAAGCGTTCTAGGAGCCGTAGGTGATGCTGGTAGAGGACCCATGATTCGGAGCCGAACAGGAGTGTGGGTATGACAACGGCTCTGTATACGTTTATCTTTGTGAGGTTTTTCAGTTGGTTGTTTTTCCAGACTCTTTTGTGTAGTCTTCCAAAGGCGCTATTTGCCTTGGCGAGTCTGTTGTCTATCTCATTGTCGATCCTTGCATCTGATGAAAATATATATAATACATAAAAATTTAGACATCCAACATGGTAACAGGTCCTTTCATCCCACGAGCCCATGCCGCCCAATTACACCTAATTAACCTTTAACCCCGGGTGCATTTTGAAGGGTGAAAGTAAACCAAAGCCCACAGGGAAAACTCACACACACACACACACATGCACACACACACACACACACACACACACACACACACACACACACACACACACACACACACACACACACACACACACACACACACACACACACACACACACACACACTCATCCCCTTGCCTTCCTTACCTTCTCGCCATCCTTTTAATTCAGGCTCCTGCCTACCTTTTACTCATACATTCAAGAAGGGCTCAGGCCTGTAAAGTTGGTTATAAAATGCTGAGTATGTCCAATATTTCAATGTTTTTACTTCAATCGCAATGTCTGCAGACTTTTTTGTTTCACAGTACAGCTTTCACACAAACAACACATATACATTGTGATCCAAAATATATATATATATTATATATATGGTAGTGACTACTTCGGTAGAGTTACTAAAGCAATACACACACACACCAGGTTAGTCAACACAAGACTGTTTATTTGGGCTTTACAGGCTTCTTTTATATACCTCACATCCTGGGCTCCATGGGACGGGGTGGTGATATCGTTATGAGTTTCCCGCCGATCCACAGGACCGGCAGGTTTAAATTAGACACAGTGAGAGTCCCACGCCTTCTGACAGGAGGCACAGCAAACCAACGTGCCGTTAATCCGCACGCAGCACCATGCACATGCGGTCCATTAACCGGGTGAGTACCCAGCTGTCTGTCCTATGGCTCCACGCATCCACAAAAGAACCGCACCAGTGACAGTTCACGATATCTTGCTGTGTGCCCACTTGGCCTGCTACATGGCTGCTACAGCAACCCCTCCCAAGAACCATCGCCAGAAAACAATACACCGGTCACATGCACCTTAGGTGGACACTCTCGCCGCCTGGGCTAGGGCCAATGAATGGATGAAGTGGGATCCACATGGGCAGGCTTGAGTCTGTCCACACTGAACAGTTGCCCTCCATTATCCAAGGTATATACAACCCCATCCTTCTTAATCATGCAGAAAGTGCGCTCATATGGTCATTGTAACGGCGCTCCTGGGACCTGTCTGCGTACAAGCACAAAGTCAGTGATGAAGAGAGGTGGAGGCACAAGCCGTTTAGGGCTTCCATGCCAGTTGTTTGGAACAAGTTTGCTGACAGCGTCATCACATCGAAGGCTGCTGAAGCATATCCAGAGTTGGATGCAAAGTGAATGTCCCTTGGAACTGAGAGGACTGGACCATAAACCATCTCTGCGGATGATGCAGGCAAATCTTCCTTGGGAGCTGTGTGCACTCCCAGTAGAACCCATGGCAACTGACTGACCCAATTGGGACCGGTGAGTCGGGCTTTGAATGCAGACTTGAGTTGTCGGTGGAAATGTTCCACAACGCCATTGAACTGTGGTGTGGGGCAGGTGTGTACCACAAAACATGCGCAAGGACAGTCCATAATGCAGAGGTGAATTGTACTCCGTGGTCTGAAGTTATTTGCAGCGGGACACCAAATCTAGCGATTCAATTGACAATGAATGCTCTGGCGCATGTCTCAGGGTCACTGGATGGCAATGGGTGGCCTCTGGCCAGCACATTAAATGGTCTATGACTGTTAGGATGTATCTGATGTTTTGAGATACTGGCAATGGTCCAACCAGGTGTTCAAACTGCCTACGTACCGCTGGGGAAGGTTGGAGAGGCGCCTTGGTGTGCCGCTGAATTTTGGCAGTCTGGCTGGAGGTACATGTGTGGGCCCATTGCGCAATGTATTTTTTCAGTCCATGCCATATGTATTTATTCGACATGAGCTTGACGGATGCTCTGATGGACAGATGAGACAACCTGTGTACCTGGTCAAAAAGGCAGCGCCTCCAAGATGCTGGAATTACTGGTCTAGGGTAGCCCAAAGACACGTCACAAAGTAGGGTTGGGCCGCCAGTTGTGGTGCCACCTGCTGTATGTCCAGGTTAGTAATGGCAGTATCTTATGGCTGAACATTGGGGTCCATGGCCTGTGCACTGGCCAATTCAGGAATATGAACGCCACCCTGTATATGATGTACAGTCAGTCATTTTATTTTTATTATAAGATTATTTTTATCCGAGACTTGGTGCACGTTCGTCGTGAATTCAGAAATTCATGATAAGTGATGCTGCTGCCTGGCCAACTATGGGTCCATTATTTTACTGAAGCGCTTATGGTCTGTAAACACAGTGAAATGCCGACCCTCCAAAACATATCAGAAGTGTCCATAAAAACAGGATCAAACTTTAACCTATGACTATTAACTTAACTTAATCCCCTTCTAATTCTAAGCGCACGTGTATGTAATGTGTATATTTCAGAAAATTTCTTTGATTCACAGTCCAATCTCACTTCTCACTCCTCCAAGTTCACCGGTATCAGGCAATTCTACTGTGCACAGAATTTAACATTTATGAATTTTCACCAAGCTCTGGTGCTTAAATGGTTACCGCTCAGGAAGGTACTTGTTGGTTTCAGAGAGAGATCCTTTGCTCGTTGGACACAAACTGATTTTCTTCCATCAGTCACATCATTGTCTTGCTGAAGAAATCTACACCATCAGGGTTTTCCAAATGATAACTTCTTCTTCCAGGTCACCACAGAGTTCCTCTTGTTTCCCTTATTTCAGGTGAAACACTCTAGCCACCCATTTCCTCTTGTAAGGACTACAAGGGTTTTCAACAGGCTGAACTCAGATCTCACAACTCGTCTTCAAAATGGGGATTCAACAAGGAGCCAGCTTCCAAAAGCCACTGCAGAACACAAACTGAATTCTCTCTCTCTCTTAGAGAAAATCTGTTTTGACTTTGTTCTCTCTCTGCTTGCAAAACCATATGACAAGCAAAGCGCAACCAGACTGCTGCACCAGACCCAATCTTCTGAGCCCGTCATCTGTTGCTTTCAAAACAATAATCCATTTACACCTGTTTTTGAAATTCTTTAGCAAAGCAGTTTCTATGTTTTATTGTCTTTGCAAAGGCTCTCGGTGCCTACATGACTCACTCTCAGCAAAGCTCTTCCATTTAAAATGAAATCTCTTTTGTGAAGTGTTTGTGTGAAGTGACCTACCCTCTAAACCCCCACAATCTATCTCCTTTAAAAAAACATATTTATATACAATATGAAATATAATATATCCATCACAATTCATAAAACGTTCAGATTTATAGTCAGGGTACATACAAGACATCACATAAAACCCTAAGTTTCTTTTTCCTGAGGGCCAGGCAGAAGTTCTTCTTATCTGAGGTGCAAAAAAAATTGTACTCAAGAAAATATGCTTATGGTATACAAAAGAGAGAACTGTAAACGAGAAGGAACTGCAAAGAAACTGTGCAATATAGAAAATAAATAATCAAGAATAAATAAGGTGCAAAGCAAGAGTCCTTAAATGAGTCTCTGATTGAGTTTGCTATGTGTCCATTGTTTAGTAGTCTGATGGTGACAAGATGAGGCCTGTGACTAGTGGTGTGCCTCTGGGATCAGTGCTGGGACCATTGTTGTTTGTCATCTATATCAATGATCTGGGTGGAGCGAAGCAGACTCAATGGGCCGAATGGCCTACTTCTGTTCCTTTATCTTGTGGTGACAATGTAGTCAATTGGATCAACAAGTTTGCAGATGACACTGAGATGGGATGTTTGTGAACAGCAAGGAAGGTTTTCAAAGCTTGCAGAGGGATCTGGACCAGCTGGAAAAATGGGCTGAAAAATAGCCGATGGAATTTAATGCAGACAAGGGTGAGGTGTTGCATTTTGGAAGTATTTAAAATTATGAGGGATATAGATAGTATAAATATAGGTAGGTTTTTTTTCCACCGAGGATAGGTGAGATACAAACCAAAGGGCATGGGTTAAGGGTGAAAGCAGTAAAGTTTAGTGGGAATATGAGGGGAAACATCTTCACACAGAGAGTGGTGGAGTGTGGAACGAGCTGCCAGCTGAGTTGGTGAATGCAGGCTCTTAAAACATTTCAGAAGAATTTGGACAGGTACATGGGTGGGATAGGCATGGAGGGCAATGGACTGGATGCAGGTCAGTGGGACTAGGCATAAAAATGGTTCAGCACAGACTAGAAGGGCCGAAGGGGTCTGTTTTTGTGTTGTAATATTCTGTGGTAAAGGAGCAGAAACTGTTCCCAAACCTGGATGTATGAATCTTGTGGCACCTATACCTCTTTTCCGATGACAGCAGTGAGAACAGAGCGTGTGCTGGTGGTGTGGATCCTTGATGATTGCCGCTGCTCTCCGATGACAGTGTTCCATGCAGAGTTTCTTGGCGGGGCAAGTTTTGTGTGTGATGAGCTGGGCCATGTCCATTACCTTTTGCAAGGCTCTCTGCTCAGAGGTATTGCTGTCCCCATACCAGACCCTAATCCAGTGGCAAGGATGACCTCTCTTCACCTGTAATAATAAATTGGACTGAGCATTTGTTATAATCATTGGTTTGGCCACATGTGGAACACTGAGGGCAGCTCAGATCACCACATTACAAGAACGATGTGGCTTTGGAGAGAATGGCTCACTAGGAAGTTCACTGGGTTACAGAGCATTCACTATCAGGAGACCTTGGACAAATTTGGATTGTTTTCCCGAGGCGACAGCGGAGAACATCTATTTAAAGTGAGTGGAGGAATTTTGAGGGGAGACGTCAGAGGTAAGATTTTTGCAGGGAGTGGTGGGTGCCTCGAATGCATTGTCGGGGTGGTTGTAGAGGCTGGAACAGTAGGAACCTTCAAAAGACGTTTAGATAGACACATGGGTGTAAGGACAATGGAGGATTATGGGTGTGAGGTTGACATTGGGTTTACATAGGTCAGCAGGACATTGTGGGCTGAAGGGTCTGAACTGAGCTGTAGTGTTCTACATGCTATGTTATTTCTGGAGCATCTGAGGCTATAGAGAAAAACAACAAATTTTGCGACAATAAACATGAATCTGATTTTGTCTTTAGCGAGCCTTTTAACAAGGACTCATGGGACAGGCTAGTTCTGGGATCTAAGGTGAGCAGGCCAATTGGATTCAAAAGTGGCTGGGGAGAAGCAAGAGGGTAGTAGTGGAGGAGTTGCTTTTCTGAATGGGAGGCCTGTGGGCCACGGGTGTGCTGCAGGGATCGGCGCTACGCCCGTCGTGCTTGGTTGCTTAATGTTGATGGCCTGGATAGCAATGGAGTGAACAGAATTAGCAGATGATGGTAAAACTGGTGGTCCAGTGGACAGTGAGGAAGGATGGACCCAAGTTTCCAGCAAAAGGTGGGCCAAGGAGCGGCAAATGGAATTCAACTCTTGACAAGTGTGAGCTGTTGCACTTTGATAAGTTCAAACCAGGGAAGGGGGTTACACAGTGGAAGGGAGGGCCCTGGAGAGTGTTGTAGGATAGTGTGCTGGAGGGGCACAGGTACATAATTTCATGGAAGTGTCATGCTGCCTCCCTGAGCTTGTTCCATTTGGATCTGTGTCCCTCATAATCATTCCTATCCTTACATTTGGCTAAATCTCTTATAAATGTAATATCTCCACCTCCAGCACTTCCTCTGGCGCCTCGTTCCACAAACCCACGACCCTCTGCATGAAGAAGATGCTCCTCAGGTTCCCTTTTAAATCTTCCCCTCTCTTTTCACACAGAGAGTGGTGGATGCATGGTGGTGGAGGCCAGTACAATTGGACCTTTTACGAGACTATGAGATCTGAGGAAAATGGAGGGTGACGCAGAAGGGAAATTGTTGGCAGTTGTTAGGTCAGCACAACACTGTGGGCCGAAGGGCCTGGAGTGTGCTGTAGATTTCTATGTTCTATGCTTTATGCTCTCCTGCTTTACATTCCCCCACCCTCAAAAAAAGAATGTGACAATTCATCTTATCTATGCCTGCTCATGATGTTATTTATTTTTTTAAAATTTAGACTTATAGCAACAGGCCCTTTCGGTCCACGAGCCCGTGCCGCCCAATTACACCGAGTGGAGCTACACCCCCTTGTATATTTTTGAACAGTGGGAGGAAATCACAACAACTGGGGAAAACCCACATTTGAACCCCAGTCCTGATCACTGGTGCTGTAAAGGCGTTATACCTACTGCTATCCCAACTGTTACCTCCTAAAAATATATCCCTCCTTAAGGGTTGACTCTCAGCCTCCTATGTCCCAGTGAGAAAAGCTCCAGCCTATTTAGTCTTTCCTTATAACTCCCAGTAACATCCTCGTGAATCATTTATGCATCTTCCAGCTTAATTACACTCACCTGTAACCAGGCAACCAGAACTACGGTCGAAGAGATTGACCAGCACGATGAGACATCTCAAATGGAATATTTTGCAGAGAATTCATTTTCTGGATGACAGATGTGTCCTTCACCCTCTCGGATATCTCCTCCAGAATCGAGTGCCACCCTGGCTGACAGACGAGGTTGTCGAGAGGGATGGACTGCAAAGCGTGTTCCCTTCTGCCCAAGAGTCCAGAACCAGGAACGGGCCATTTCCAAACGAAAATCTCTTCACTCAGAGGCTTGTGACAAAAGGAACACGAGCAGGAGTAGACCATGCGGCCCTTCAAGCCTGCTTCGCCATTCAATATGATCATGGTTGATTTGGCTGTGAACTCAGCTCCACCGGTTCGCCGTTGTCCTTAATTCCCCGATTATTCAAAGATCTATTTATCTCTGTCTTAAACACATTAATGAGGCAGCCTCCTCCAGGCAGAGAATTCCATAGATTTGCTACTCTCTGGCGGATGCAGTCCCTCCTCACCTCTGGTCTCAAGTCAATACCCTGAATCTTGAAGCTCATTGTAGTCTCACTGGCCTCCGCTTCAATCTTATTTATTTGTTTCAATTTTTTATGTCTCCCACTGAGTCGAGTCCAGTGGTTCTTAACCTTTTTCCACTCACGTTAGGGTAATCCCTATGCCATCGGGGCTCTGTGATTAGTAAGAGATTGCTTAAAGTGGGATGTGATTGGGAAGGGAAGATTGAGAATCACTCCTCTAGACCCAATTTTTACTGAAATATTTTGCTTGAGAAAAATTGTCAATGGCCCATTTCCTTTGGAGTTATGAAACTGTGCACATAATGAATCAATTCTTTCTTCTTTCTTCTTTTTCTTCTTCTTTGGCTTGGCTTCACGGATGAAGATTTATGGAGGGGCAAACGTCCACGTCTGCTGCAGGCTCGTTGGTGACTGACAAGTCTGATGTGGGACAGGCAGGAACGGTTGCAGCGGTTGCAAGGGAAAATTGGTTGGTTGGGGTTGGGTGTTGGCTTTTTTCTTCTTTGTCTTTTCTCAGTGAGGTGGGCTCTGCGGTCTTCTTCAAAGGAGGTTGCTGCCCGCCGAACTGTGAGGTGCCAAGATGCACGGTTGGAGGCGATATCAGCCCACCGGCGGTGGTCAATGTGGCAGGCACCAAGAGATTTCTTTAAGCAGTCCTTGTACTTCTTCTTTGGTGCACCTCTGTCTCAGTGGCCAGTGGAGAGCTCACCATATAACACAATCTTGGGAAGGCGATGGTCCTCCATTCTGGAGACGTGACCCACCCAGTGCAGTTGTGTCTTCAGCAGCGTGGATTCGATGCTTGCAGACTCTGCCAGCTCGAGTACTTCAATGTTTGTGATGAAGTCACTCCAATGAATGTTGAGGATGGAGCGGAGACAGCGCTGATGGAAGTGTTCTAGGAGCCGTAGGTGATGCCAGTCGAGGACTCATGATTCGGAGCCAAACAGGAGCATGGGTATGACAACGGATTTTGTGTGTTTCTTCAGGTGGTTGTTTTTCCAGACTCTTTTGTGTAGTCTTCCAAAGGCGCTATTTGCCTTGGCGAGTCTGTTGTCTATCTCGTTGTCGATCCTTGCATCCGATGAAATGGTGCAGCTGAGGTAGGTAAATTGGTTGACCGTTTTGAGTTCTGTGTGCCCGATGGAGATGTGGGGGTGCTGGTAGTCATGGTGGGGAGCTGGCTGATGGAGGACCTCAATTTTCTTTAGGCTGACTTCCAGGCCAAACATTTTGGCAGTTTCCGCAAAACAGGACATCATGCGCTGGAGCGCTAGCTCTGAATGGGCAACTAAAGCGGCATCGTCTGCAAAGAGTAGTTCACGGACAAGTTGTTCTTGTGTCTTGGTGTGAGCTTTCAGGCGCCTCATATTGAAGAGACTGCCATCCGTGCGGTACCGGATGTAAACAGCGTCTTCATTGTTGAGGTCTTTCATGGCTTGTTTCAGCATCATGCTGAAGAAGATAGTAAAGAGGGTTGGTGCGAGGACGCAGCCTTGCTTTACGCCGTTGTCAATGGAGAAGGGTTCAGAGAGCTCATTGCTGCATCTGATCCGACCTTGTGGTTTTTGTGCAGTTGGATAACCATGTTGAGGAACTTGGGGGGGTATCCGAGGCGCTCTAGTATTTGCCAAAGCCCTTTCCTGCTCACGGTGTCGAAGGCTTTGGTGAGGTCAACAAAGGTGACCTTTGTTTTGTTCTCTTCACTTTTCTTGGAGCTGTCTGAGGACAAAGACCATGTCAGTAGTTCTCTGCGCGAAAGCCGCACTGTGATTCTGGGAGAACATTCTCGGCGACACTAGGTATTATTCTATTTAGGAGAATCCTAGCGAAGATTTTGCCTGCAATGGAGAGCAGCGTGATTCCCCTGTAGTTTGAGCAGTCTGATTTCTCGCCTTTGTTTTTGTACAGGGGGATGATGATGGCATCACGAAGGTCCTGAGGCAGCTTTCCTTGGTCCCAGCAGAGCTTGAAAAACTCATGCAGTTTGGTATGCAGAGTTTTGCCGCCAGTCAATTAAGGACGATTAAAACAGCGGTTTTCAAACTTTTTATTTCCACCCATTTATCACCTTAAGCAATCCCTTACTAATCACAGAGTACCTCTGGCATAGGGATTACTTAAAGTGGTATGTGAGTGGAAAAAGGCTGAGTACCACTGGTCTAGTCAGAATTAGATTCAGTATTTATTAGCATGAACAAGCCACAACATTTGTTGTTTTGTGGCCAGTATCACAGTGCAAACATTTATATAAACCACTTTACAAAATAAAGAAAAATAGTGCCTGAAAAAGTTCATTGATTATTAAGGAATCTGATGCCAGCTATCTTTGTGCCACTGAGTTCTCATCTTCAGACTCCTGTACCTTTTCCCTGATGGTAGCAGAGTGAAGAGAGCATGGCGGGGTGGTTGGTGTCCGTGAGGATAGAGGCTGCTTTCTTACCTCTTGTCAATGTCCTCGATGGAGTGAAGTCTGGTGCCTGTGATGTTGCAGGCTGAGTTCACAACCCTCTGGAGTTTTTTCTTGTCCTGAGAATTGGCACCTCCCTACCAGGCAGTGATGCAACCAGTCAGAAAGCTCTTCACCTGCAGAAGTTTTTGAGAGTCTTCGGTGATGTACCAAATCTCCTCAAACACCTCACAATGTATAGTTGCTAGCGACATCAACATGGAGGCTCCAGGACAGATTGTCGA
This sequence comes from Narcine bancroftii, assembly GCF_036971445.1. Taxonomy (NCBI): domain Eukaryota; kingdom Metazoa; phylum Chordata; class Chondrichthyes; order Torpediniformes; family Narcinidae; genus Narcine; species Narcine bancroftii. The sequence continues at coordinate 9,983,904 of NC_091471.1, forward strand.
TGATGTTGACACCCAGGAATTTGAAGTTCTTGACTCTCTCCACTGCTGAGCCCTTGTTGAGGACTGGGTCGTGTTCCCCCGACCTCCTCCTGAAGTCCACAATTATCTCCTTGGTTTGGCTAACATTGATTTCAAGATTGCAGGTGTGACACCGCTCCTGTCTGAGGCTACTCAATGCTTCCTTTCAAGCCAATTCCCTTGTTTTTGGAATCAGCTTGGTAAAATTCTCCACCCAGACATTGGGTGTGGAAGCCCAGACATTGAGTAAGGTTAAGATTCAGGATCAAGTGAGCAAGTGGAGGATCTTGGAGTCAAGAGGTTAAAACTAGCAGGACCTGGAACCAGTGCAGTTTTATTGAATGGCCTAACGTACTGTATGACCTACACCAGATGCAGTATGTATTCTAATATTCTGATGAGGAAGGAAGAGAGTAGAATCATTTGGATGGACTATTAAATGGATTGAAGTAGGAATGATGGCTGGATCTTGGGGTGAACTTAAAGAGGAATTAGAACATATTTTAAGCTATCAGGCAAACAGGGGCTCTGGGGAACTGACACAGAAGACCAGCCATGATTTGCAAGAGCAGACTCGATGGACTGAATGGCCTAATTCTGCTCCTACATCTCACAGTCTTATGAGGCCCAGAACATTAAACTTATTACAGCACAGTACAGTCCCTTCGGCCTTTCAATGTAATGCTGCCCTAGTTGTAAACCTACTCCACAAGAATCTAATCTATCCCTCCGTCACACTATAATCCTTTAATTTTTACATTCATGTACCTATCTAAGAGTGTTTTAAATGCTCCTATTATACCAGCCTGCACCCCTGCCCCCTCCCCACCCCCCACCAATGTACTCCAATGCACCCATTACTCTGTGCAAAAAACATACCTCCCTTAAAATATTTTCCCTTCACCTTGTTCAAATGTCCTCTGGCATTGGTCACCACCGCCCCAGCAAAAAGGTGCTGGGTTCCATCTGATCTAAGCCCCTCACAATCTTTTACGCTTCCATTAAGTTGCCTTTCATCCTCCTTTGCTTCAAATAAATAGCTCTGTCAACTTTTCCTCAGGACATGTGTTCTCCAATCCAGGCAACATACTGGTAAATAACCCTCTCCATAGCTTCCACATCCTTCCTGCAATGAGACGACCAGAACTGAACGTAATGTTCCAAGAGTGGTCTAAGTGGAGTTTTATAGAGATGTAACATTACTGTGTGGCTCATGAATTAAGTCCCTCATCTAATGAGCAACATACGCATTCTTAACCACCCTATTAACATATGGGATAACCTTGAGGGTGCTATTGGCCTGAGGTAGATCAGCCTTGAGGTGCACATTAGTCTTGTTAACTGGTCACTGAGTTTACCCTTGGTCGGTGATAAAAATCTAGGGGCAATGTGGGATTAAAATAAGATTATTGGGAATTAGGACATAGATCATGGAATATGACAGCACACTACAGGTCCTTCGGCTCATGATATTATGCCAACCTTTGTAAACCTATTCAAAAAACCATGTCTTCCCTACTTCACAACTATAACCCTCTTGCATTCATGTTCCTGTCTGAGACTTTTAAAACTTCCCACTGTCCCACCACAACCCCTGGCAATGCATTCCAGGGACCCAATATTCTCTGTGTAAAAAAAATACCCCTGACACGTCCCCTAAACTTTTCTCCCCTCACCTTCTACCAATGTCCTCTGGTATTTGCCATTCCTGCCCTGGAAACAAGGTGTTGACTTTTCACCTTATGTATGCCTCTCCTAATCTTGTCGACCTCTATTAAGTCACCTCTCATCCTTTTTCGCTCCAAAGAGAAAAGCTCTTTCTCTGCTAACCTTGCCTCACAAGATACGTTCTCCAATCCAGGCAACACCCTGGTCAATCTCCTCTGCACCCTCTCCATAGCTTCCACATCCTTCCTGTAATGAGTTGACTAGAACTGAACCCAATATTCCAATATTTCAGAGTTTTTTCGAGCTGCAACGTTACATCAGGACATTAAAGTTTGGCTGGCTTTCATTCTCTGACTCGACACTGAATGAAGGGGTAGATCTGAGGGAATGGCTGGGTCTGCTTTTGTTCCTATTTTCCAGTGTTCCTTGTGTGTGCTGTTGGAATCTACGGGGGAATGTGCAGGATTTGTGTTTTCCAGCTGGGTTTTATGGGTTTATGATAGTATGGGTTTTACAGGCTGTTTGGGGGGCAGTGATTAGAAAGACTTGTCCTACCCTGAGTGTGATTAACCTGCTAAGAGCCTTCTCAGTGAATGTTTTTCAGTCTTGTTAACGCTTGAAACAGGCACAAGAGAGGATTGTCATTGTGGGGAAGTGGAAGGAAACGACCTGCAGGCATCATGTTGGAAAGATTAGATTTACATGGTGATATCAAGTCAAGAGGTGAGTCCCATGGAAAGGGATGGAAGTGGGGCGTGAAGACACAGCTCTGCTCCGCACGGTCCATCTGCCCAATCGAAATGCTGACGGCTCCATACGGGCTTTAAACCGCCCGGTAAATGAGTCGATACCGGACAACAAACTATCTCTTAACATCAGCAAAATGAAGGAGTTGGTCTCCGATAGGATGTGGGGTGGCGCACATGCACGTGTCTGTCTCCGCAGCGCTGAGGGGGAGCTAGTGTAGAACATTATGCTTCATGAGTTACAGACAGTGAAGCCGGATCACTGGTGCTGTTACAGCATTGCGCCAATGACCACGCTAATTGTGTCTTTGAAGCCGAAGGAAATTTGTCATGTCCTTGTGTCCCCCGGGGGTCACTGTTCCCCAGGGTTACTGTTCTCTGGGATCAACACCCCTGAATGTCACTGACCTGAGGGTTTAAAGGAGACATAAGGATAATTTTTTTACACAGAGAGTTGAGGGTGACTCTTAGACAAGTACATGATGAAAGAAAAATCGAGGGTTACAAGATAGGAAGTGTTTAGTTATCTATTTTTGTAAGAATATATAGGTTGGCCGATAATAGAGGGCTGAATGCCCTGTTCTGTGGTCTAGTGTTCTATGTTTCATGTGCCAATCCAAGAGTCTTGTCTGTCCCTATTGTACCAGCCTCCACCACCACCTCTGGCAATGCAGTCCAGGCACCCATTACTCTGTGTAAAACACTTAACCCTGACATCTCCCCTAAACTTTCCTCTGCTCACCTCAGGCAGATGTCCCCTGATATTTGCCACTGTCGCCCCAGGAAATACATGCTGGCTGTCTACCCTATCGAAGCCCCTCATAATCGTTTACACCTCTATGAAGTCACCTCTCATCTTTGGCCATTCTAAAGAGAAAAATCCCTAGCTCTGCCATCCATGCTTCATAAGACATGTTCTCCAATCCAGACAACATCCTGGTAAATCTCCTCCCTCCAAAGCTAGATCAGCCACGATCTTATTCAGTGGGGGAACAGGCCTGACAGGTCAGATGGACGACTCCAGCTCCTGTCATCTTACATTCTCGTGCAGAGCTCAAAGCTACTTACTTAATGCCCACTGAGACATTAACTAGAGTTTAAAGATCTTACGCCATATACATAATATGTAAAAGCATAAGTTATGTGTCTGGGTAGATCATTACATCATCAGAAGATGTCTTCAAAATGTGTGACCAAAATAAAATCCTGGTCCTTATCTGCATATTGTTGAGGGTACTGATGCACAGAATGAGTTCACCTCAATCCATCTCACAACTGGTGATTGGTCTGACATTCACTTCTAATGGGTATTAGCTTCTGTCATCTGTGAATATTTATCTATCCAGTTACATTCATTATCTATTTTTTTTCTCTCGTGCAACACTGTGTTAATTTAATTTACTTTTAAACTCCACCAGGGCTAAAATTACTATTGGACAAGTGAGGGGGGGGGGGGACAGGGGAAGGTGGGGCATGAGTTTAGGTGCAGGGCAAGTTTTTTTACTGCTCTATTCTCTGCCCTTTCATTCTGGCGGGCTAGTCCACATACGGTGTCAGGAATCCTTCTTGGATACACCTGACAAATTCTGCCCCATCTATCCCTCTGGCAGTAAGAAGGGATCCAGTCGACATTTGGGAAGTTGAAGTCTCCCGTAACAAAAATCTCTGTTCAAGATTCAAGATTCAATTTAATTTCAAAGCAAAAAAGCAGTATAGTATGACATGAAATTCCTTTTTGCCTGCTGCTAGGCAGACAGATTTGCCACCGACAAGAATTGCCTAAGGACCTCTTATAGTTTCACAGTCAGGGAAAGAGCAGCAAAAGAGAGCCCCCCTCAGATTCACCAAGTGTCTGTCGATTCATCCCCATCCCTCCTGCAGTCCCCGCAGCCATACATAGTCCAGTCTGAGCCATTGGTGACCTAAGCTCCAGATCCTAACATCTAACACGGTCAGGAACCCTTCAATGGCCAAGGCACTTTCTCGCATCGGTTCCGATACCTGGTGCCCCTCCAGCCAGTTCAAGCCGGTCTCCAGTGGTCCACAGCCCGGTGCGAATCCCCCGACAGCAGTCTCCAGCAGCCCACAGCTTCCACGGGCTCCTTGCCTCGAGTTGCCGGCAGTCCCTCAGCTGCAGAGGCCCCTCACTGGTCCGCCGCCATGGTCACCATCCCTGCAGGTCGTCTCCTCCACTTCTCCCTCTCAGATGGGTGGTGGTCTTCTCCTCCTCTGGTGCCTTGCTCCAGTCCCTCCACTTCACCAGAGTCTACAGGCCCTCGTGTCTGCTGCCAATTAATAGGCACCGCCATCTTGGGCACGGTCCCGTGGTTGCGGGACTTCCAACTAAAACCACTGTCAGCTCCCTCAGCCGGGCGTTCAAAGCCCGTGCAGGGCTGATGACAGTCGACTGGGTGGCTGTAGCTCTCAGGAGCACTGCATCGCTGCTCCCTTGCTCCCCGCGGGTCCGCACCGGCGGCGCTGGCACCGCCATGGTTATTTTTGCATCATTCCAAAATCTGCCTGCTTATCAGTTCTTCAGTTCTACTTGGGGACCTATAGACTACTCCCAGCACAGTGATAGCTCCCTTCCTATTTCTGACTTCCGCCCACACCGATTCAGTGGACCCTCCCTCTGCAGCATCCTCCCTTTCTATAGCTGTGATGCTATCCCTGGCCAGAAATGCTACTCCTCCCACCATTCCTTTACCCCTCTTTAAAACATTTATACCCCAGTACCTGCATCGGCCAATCCTGTCCTGTCTCTGTAATGACCACAACATCATAATTCCACATACTGATCCCTGCTCTAAGGTCACCTTTCTTATTCCGAATACTCCTTGCATTGAAATAAACCCATTTGAAACCCTCCAATTCACTACATTTCTGCTTCCTCCCCTACCTCACAAGCCCACAACACGTTGTATCATCCTTTCCACCTCTGCCCTATTCTCTGCCCTCACATTCTGTTTCCCACCCCCTTACCAAATAAGTTTAAATCCTCCCCGACAGCTTCAGCAAACCTGCAGGGAGGTCACCCCCACCTCCAGCTCAGGTGCAAATAGGTCACACCTCGCCCAGATGAGATCCCACTGATCCATGAATCTGAAGCCCTGCTCCCCTTCAGCCGCACATCTGCTTCCGTCACTGCTCCTGGCCACCCATTCAGCGTTTAAGATGCTTCTAAATGGACATGTGAAAATGCAGGAAGTGGAGTGACATGTGTGAGGAGTTAGCAAGCTTTAGTTTGACCGGGCACCATGTTCACTGAAGGCATTGTGGGCCAAAGAGCCTGATCGTGTCCTGCATTCAATGCCGGTGTATTTTATATACTAAAGTAGCTGCAGCAAGCACCCACACATTTTAAACAAAGTCACCAGATCACAAGATATAGGAGCAGAAGTTGGCTCATCAGCCCATCGAGTCTGCCCCGCCATTCTAATCTTGAGCTGATCCATCCTCCCACTCAGCTCCACTCCCTGGCCTTCTCCCCGTAACCCTTGATGCTCTAATTAATCAAATACCTGCCTTAAATAGGCTTATTTTCCTGAGAGCGTACCAGGTTGAGAGAGGATCCTATTCACATCTATGAAATCGTGAGTGATATAGATAATCATGACAGATTATTTCTGAGAGTAGGGGAATCTAAGACGAGAGGACACAATGATAAGGTGAGGGGGTGGGATTTAGAAGGGACTTGAGGGGACAGTTCTTCTCTCAGAGTGGTGTGGGCATGTGGAACAATGTGGAGAAGGCGGTACGTTAGCATCTGTGAGCAAACATTTGGATAACTCCGCGGATGGGAGGGGATTGGAGGGGTATAGGGGTGTAGGCGGGCAAGCGGGACTAAAGCAGAAGGGTACGTTGTTTGGCACGGACAAGCTGGGCCTGTTTCCGTGCTGTAAGATACGATGAAATTCTGGACTTTTTAAAACCATAGTTAGTTGCTACCCCTCCACTTTCTTTGGCTTGGCTTCATGGACGAAGATTTATGGAGGGGTATGTCCACGTCTGCTGCAGGCTCGTTGGTGACTGACAAGTCCGATGCGGGACAGGCAGGCACGGTTGCAGCGGTTGCAAGGGAAAATTGGTTGGTTGGGGTTGGGTGTTGGGTTTTTCCTCCTTTTGTCAGTGAGGTGGGTTCTGTGGTCTTCTTCGAAGGAGGATGCTGCCCGTCGAACTGTGAAGTGCCAAGATGCACAGTTGGAGGCGATATCAGCCCACTGGCAGTGGTCAATGTGGCAGGTACCAAGAGATTTCTTTAAGCAGTCCCCAATCACCAGTCTTTGGTGCACCTCTGTCTCGGTGGCCAGTGGAGAGCTCGCCATATAACACGATCTTGGGAAGGCAATGGTCCTCCATTCTGGAGACATGACCCACCCAGCGCAGTTAGGTCTTCAGCACCATGGATTCGATGCTTGTGGACTCTGTCAGCTTGAGAACTTTGATGTTGGTGATGAAGTCACTCCAATGAATGTTGAGGATGGAGTGGAAACAGCGCTGATGGAAACGTTCTAGGAGCCGTAGGTGATGCCGGTAGCGGACCCATGATTCGGAGCCGAACAGGAGTGTGGGTATGACAACGGCTCTGTACACGCTGATCTTTGTGTGTTTCTTCAGGTGGTTGTTTTTCCAGACTCTTTTGTGTAGTCTTCCAAAGGCACTATTTGCCTTTGCGAGTCTGTTGTCTATCTCGTTGTCAATCCTTGCATCAGACGAAATGGTGCAGCCGAGGTAGGTAAACTGGTTGACCGTTTTGAGTTCTGTGTGCCCGATGGAGATGTGGGGGGTGGCTGGTAGTCATGGTGGGGAGCTGGCTGATGGAGGACCTCAGTTTTGATCAGGCTGACTTCCAGGCCAGACATTTTGGCAGTTTCCACAAAACAGGACGTTAAGCGCTGAAGAGCTGGCTCTGAATGGGCAACTAAAGCGGCATCGTCACGGACAAGTTGTTCTTGTGTCTTGGTGTGAGCTTGCAGGCGCCTCAGATTGAAGAGGCTGCCATCTGTGCGGTACCGGATGTAAACAGCGTCTTCATTGTTGAGGTCTTTCATGGCTTGTTTCAGCATCATGCTGAAGAAGATTGAAAAGAGGGTTGGTGCGAGGACGCAGCCTTGCTTCACCCCTCCACTATCAGATCCTTAAACGACAGACTCAGTCAGGGACTCGTCTAAGGATTCTTTCTTTGAACATTATTTGTTACTGAACATTTATTTTTTTCTAGGGTAAAACACAGGATTCTGTTGAAACCGCGGTCAAGTGAAGAAACACACAAATGCTGGAGAAACTCAGCAGGTCAAACAGTGCCTTGATGTAGCAAAGGTAAAGATACAACTCCAGCGTTTTGGGCTACGTAATTTATTTTTTCTACATTTGCACAGTCAGTTGTTTTACATTTCTCTCTTTTGCCTACATATCTTTTACTTGAGTGCAGTTTACCCAACCTTTAAGTGGAAATTCTGCCTGGGCCTCAGGAAAAACAATCTCAAGGTTGTATGTGATGTGTTTGTACTCTAACAATAAATTTGACCTTGAACTTTGAACTTCTGGCGTCTGTGAAACCATGGCAGTTGTGAAACCCATCTGGGCCATCAACGCCCAATCACAGAGTCAAACCGCACTGACCCATCTTGTCCATTCTAACCAAGTTGGTGTTCTGGGCTGATCCCACGTGTGCATTTGGTCCATATCCTTCCTATCCATAGAGCCGTCCAAATATCTTTTGAATGTTGTAATTACACCCATTTCTGTAGCCTCCTCTGGGAGCTCTTTCCGGATACAGACCAGCTTCTGAGTGAAAACACATCCCTCTGGAGTCCCTTTAAAATCTCCCCCCCCCCGCCCCACCCTAAACCAATGGTTCTCAACACTCTTCGGTCAAAGACCCCCTCCTGGGGCCTAACGCCATGGTCCACTAGTGGCAATGACTGAGCAATATTTTCAAGTCAAAGGCAGCTCTGCTGGAAACACATCCGTATCTAATTTTAACTATTTTGTATAACATTTTTAAAGACCCACATGGAGACTCACTGTGGCTCACCATTGGGCCATGACCCACTGGTTGAAAAGAACCAGACTAAACCCATGTCATCTGGATATTGAATCATCTACTCCAGGAAAAAAGACTCAGCATTCACTTTACCCATGCCTCTCACGGTTTTTTTTATTCTTCTACAATCAGAATCCAAATTTATTGTCAAGAACATTTCACAAAATTCTTTGTTTACAGCAGCATTGCCATAAAAATATTGCAATAAATCACATTTCAAAAATAAATAATGCAAGAAAATAGGAGGAAGTGAGGAAATGGTTGTGGTTCATTGTCCATTCAGGGATCTGATGGCAGGAGGGGGAAAAAGCTGTCCTTGTGCCGCTGGGTGTTCGTCTTCAGGCTCCTCTGCCTCCTTCCTGGTAGCAGCGTGAAGAGGGCGTGGCCTGGGTACTGGGAGGTCTTTGAGGATAAAGACACTGCCTCTTGTTGATGTCCTCAGTGGAGTGAAGACTGGTGCCCGTGATGTCACCGGCCGAGTTTACAACTCTCTGGAGGTTTTTCCTGATCTGTGCATTGGCAGCGAGTGAAGCAACCGGACAGAATGCTCTCTACGATACGTGCATCGAAGATTTCAAGACTCTTCGATGACAGTCAGAATCTCTTCACAAAGTATAGCTGCTGGAGAGCCTTCATGATTGAATCAACATGAAGGCTCCAGGACTGTTCAGCAGAGATGACGACAGCCAGGAATTATTGACCCTCCCCACTGCTAACCCCTCATTGAGGACTGGGCTGTGTCCTCCTGATTTCCTCTTGAAATCCACCATCATCCCCTTGATTTTGCGTACATTGAGCGCAAGGTTGTTGGCGCGTCACTGCTCAACAAGCTGACCTATCTCCCTCCTGTATGCTTCCTGTTAGAGTTCTGTGTTGTGTATTGGCCTAAGTGTTGTGTGGTTTTATGTTAAAAAATGACATTTTGCCTTAGAGAGCCAAGGTGAAGATGGACTGCTGAGAGAGTGGGAGTCAGATTGAGCATGTGCAGAAAATGATCTAAAAATTTCTGGACTTGGATGATAAACCACCACTGGGTGGTGCTGTGGAGTGGAAGAAGGCCCAGAGGATGAGTCATGGTCTGGAGGACTGTTTAGAATGTTGGGATTTAAAAAAAGATGAATATTTCAAAGGCAGCCAGGAGGATCCAGACCAAGCCAATGGTTCCTCTCTCTGCAAGCAACACAAGATAACTTGGAATTTTGTGCTCTCTCTCTCTCTCAAAGATCTTTTGGCTTCAGTTTACCAAACAAACTGAATTCTGTTTATGATCTTTGCTTCAGTTGAGATCGAAGTTTTGTGAGTCTTGTGTGTTTTCTATCTAAGTTTTTCTGTGGGCTGGTTGGAAATATAACTTAGACTTTAATTACATATGTTATATTTAGGCTGGGGAATTTATTAGTTTTACACTGTTATAGAAATTTGCATAGTAACCGGTGGGCATTGTTATAAAAGGGGGGGGGGTTTTGAATTCAAGTTTGAAGGTGAATTTTTTGTTAATAAAGTAATTGTTCATCTTTACCCCTGTGTGATCTGCCTTCTTTGTGGTTGCTGGTTTGATCTTGTAACTTTTAATCTTTAATCTTGCGATTCTGCCAACGACCGTGGTATCTTCGGCAAATTTGTAGACTGCATTTGAATTGCGCCTAGCCACACAGCCATGGATGTAGAGTGAGTAGTTCAGTGGGAAACCTACACATCCTTGAGTTGTGGCTGTGTTGATTATCAGGGAAGAGGAGACGGTGTGTTTTCAATTCGTACAAGAGCGCAGCCTCCCATGCTCTAAGGAAGAAAGACTTAGCCAATCCAGCCTCTCCGTATAACTCAAGCCATTCAGTCCCAGCCACATCCTGGAGAACTTCCTCAACATCCCTTCCATTTAAAAAAAATGTGATTTATTAAAAAATTTAGAGAAGCAGGCACATTAACAGGCCCTTTGGACCCATGAGTCTATGCCACACAAATACACCATTTGACCTACAAACCCAGGGTGGGAGGAAACCAAAATACCTCGAGGAAACTGATTGTTATATACCAGACCAGCAGCAGTAGAAATACACCGACAATTATATCTTCCAAACAATATGTTTTATTAATAACTATTAATAATATAACACTTCTTACTTAACTCTAACTTAACCCCACTATGCACAAATGTGTGTGTGTGTGTGTGTGGCAAAATGAAAACCATTAGAGTTCTGCAGACAGTTTTGTGTTGAAACTCAGATTCTTGAAATTCTTGCTCAATAGCAATTCTTTCTTTGGCTTGGCTTCGCGGACGAAGATTTATGGAGGGGGTAAAAAGTCCACGTCAGCTGCAGGCTCGTTTGTGGCTGACAAGTCCGATGCGGGACAGGCAGACACGATTGCAGCGGTTGCAGGGGAAAACTGGCTGGTTGGGGTTGGGTGTTGGGTTTTTCCTCCTTTGCCTTTTGTCAGTGAGGTGGGCTCTGCGGTCTTCTTCAAAGGAGGTTGCTGCCCACCAAACTGTGAGGCGCCAAGATGCACGGTTTGAGGCGTTATCAGCCCACTGCCGGTGGTCAATGTGGCAGGCACCAAGAGATTTCTTTAGGCAGTCCTTGTACCTTTTCTTTGGTGCACCTCTGTTACGGTGGCCAGTGGAGAGCTCGTCATATAACATGATCTTGGGAAGGCGATGGTCCTCCATTCTGGAGACGTGACCCATCCAGCGCAGCTGGATCTTCAGCAGCGTGGACTCGATGCTGTCGACCTCTGCCATCTCGAGTACTTCGACATTAGGGATGTAAGCGTATACAGAGCCGTTGCCGTTGTCATACCCACACTCCTGTTCGGCTCCGAATCATGGGTCCTCTACCGGCACCACCTACGGCTCCTAGAACGCTTCCACCAGCGTTGTCTCCGCTCCATCCTCAACATCCATTGGAGCGCTTACATCCCTCAATAGCAATTATGGACTAGGTATGAGGCATCAGTCTTCTCAAATCTCACAAATTTCTTGTAGAGTAATTTTCAGAGAAATGTTTCCTCATACGAATGATTTCCCTCTCGTGCATGGAGGTTCCACCCCTTGAGTTTTCTTCCACGATGATTTCACCAACTTAGGTATGAGTCTGACAAAGTAAATATTACAATCATCACGATCCTGAAACAAAAATGATTTTGCTTTCTTTTGCCCAGAATTGGGTCAGTCACAAGTAGCTATTTAAAATGTCACCACAACACTGGTCTCTCTCTTGGCCAAGACAAGCAGCAAAGTCGTCATTCCTTCTGGAGCCATTGTCAGTCTGTGCTCCTCACAGAATGTTAAAGCATTTCCATCCTGTGTGACTTACAGGGTGGTCAAGCACCTTCTCTGGTTTCAAATGTCTCTGGTTTCAGTAATATGTTCTCTGAAAATGTCTTTAATCCTATGACATAACATCATTGCTGTCTCCGACATTATTTCAAAGTTACTTCACATCTATATGCTAAAAACATATAACTTTTATCTCTTCCAAAAGTTTTATGAGCTAATGCCTCCGATTTTTCTGCTAACCATCACGTAAAAGCTTATTTTGTTTAAAAAGCTGTCATCTGAGATTCCATTCAAACAACATAGGTAAACAAGCAAAGATGTTGTCCTTGAGCACCCCCATTGTCAGATATTTCAATGAACTAACACTTCTAGTTTTATTGGGGTTGCTTACCAGACTTTGTGACTTTGAAAATGGCTTCTCTCTGTGTCCAAGCCCATAAAATAATTTTACTAAAAATATATATATATAATTTTATAAAGATTAACATTACGATTCCGTCGCACCCTTATAGGGCATGGTGCATACAAACTCCGCACAGACAGCGCTGGATTCAAGCCCAGGTCGCTGCCACGGTAATAATGTTCTGCTAACTGTGCTGCCCTGACCATATCCATGCTACTGCTGGGTGACTGGGAGTGTGCACGATACAAAGTATGGTCTCACCAATGTCTTGCACAGCAGTCCGTCAGGTGTGGAAACTCTAGAACAATCTGACCTTGGTCACTGATGGAGCATCTCCCCCACCCCAACCTTGCATGCGGGTGGCTGCCTGTTTTTTTCCCGCTTCCTAACGAAGGGCTCGGACCCAAAACATTGGACACCCTCAATGTCCTGTGGGTGCAGCACGACCTGCTGAGTTTCCCCATCACATTTGGGGTTGTGCTTAACCCCAACATCTGCAGATGTTCTTGCTTAGCCCAAGGACAGGCTGTGCATTGTGTTACAGAGTCCAGAGGACTCAAAAAAAGAAGAAAAAACAAAAATGGAGAAAAGAAAAAAGATAGAAATAAGAATACAGAAAGAAAAGAAAAAGAAAGACAAACCTAGTTATGGAAATATCACCACCATTCACACAACTTCGCCTTCTCAATATCATCATTTATTTATCCCAAGGAGATTCAGGGAAAACTTTTTATAAATTAATACTTACGGTATGTAAGTATGGACACCAAATTTTCAAAAACGTATCATATTTATGCCTTAAATTATATGTAACCTTCTCAAGAGGTATACCACAATATATTTCCACATGCCACCCTTCATTCCCAAATGGGAATCTGATTTCCATGTCACTGCTATACATGTTCTTGCAACTGCTAACACAACTTTCATACATTCCTTTTGGAAAAAATTTAATTTCAATTTTGGTCTTATTGCCAAAATATTACCCAGTAAAAAAAATGCATTGGGTCATGTAGAAATTTAACTCCCGTTACCTGTTCTAGAAATTTTCCTAATTCCACCAAAAATGGCCTCAATTTTGAACATGGCCACGTAGAATGTAAAAATATACCCATCTTGACTACATCTAAAACATTTATCAGATAGATCTGATTTTAATCTATGTAAGTTTGTGGAGTAAGATTCAATTGATGTAACAAATAATTGTGAACCAATCCATATCTAATATTTATTGTATTTTCCATACTACCATCACATAATTCTTGCCAATTTTTCTCCACAATACTTATATTCAAATCCATTTCCCATCTCTGTCTAGATCTGTTAATTTCCTGCTTCAAAGTTCCCTTTTACAATAATATATACATAACAGATAAAAGTTTCTTTATAGATCTATTGCAAATCAAAGTTGCAATTTCACTTCTTTCAGACAATAACATTGTTGGACCTAATTTATCATATAAATATGCTTTTATTTGGTAATAACAAAATATTGCATTATTTTGTTTCTTATATTTATTTTTAATTGATAAAATAATATTAAAATTTGTCCTTCGTAACAATCTGCTATATTTCTAATTCCTTTAGAGAACCAAACATTAACACAAAATTTCTTATTCCCATTTCATTATTTACTTTATTCCAAATATTAATCAGATGCTTCTACAGTGATATAACCCTGTCTCCAGATATTAATATCAGTTCCCATTTATATATGAAATCCATCCCTCCTCCTCTTGACCGCTGCTGTCCCCTCCCTCCTTTCTTCACCTATCGCCTCCTGCTTTTGCGACCACCCCTCCACCTCCCCCTCCTCTTTTGTTCAGACGCCTGACGACATTTGCTTATACCTTGATGAAGGGCTCAAGCTTGAAACGTCAGTTCTGTATCTTTACCTTTGTTACATAAAGGTCACTTCGACCTGCTGAGTTTCTCCAGGATTGTGTGTTTTTAATTCAAGCATGATGTCTACAGATTTTCATGTTTTACTCAAAGCCCTTTGATTCTTTCTTGACAAGAGACCCGACCAGGGTCCCCTCCACCACCAGCCTCCTCCACTTGGCAGAATTTGTTCTCAACCTTAAAACTTCTCCTTCCACTTTCTCCAAATCAAAGGTATAGCCATGGCTCCCAGCGAACCCAGCATCTTTCTGGGCTTTGTGGAGCAATCCATGCTGCAAACCACCACGGGCAAGGGTCCTCAACCCTTTAAGCCTTCCCCCCACCATTTTGTCGAGGCTCCTGCCCACATTTTGCATATATATATACGTTGATGAAGGGCTCAAGCCCAAAAAGTTGGTTATGTATCTTTAGATTTCAGATTTCAAATTTATTTTTAGGGTATGTGATGCACCGTAAATAATCACAAAAGACTGAATTTGTGAAACTTACAGGTTTTTAATTAACTATTGACTGGAAAAGCCATCACCTCATTGACTGCTCAAGGTAGAGTGGAATGGGGAGCATGCAAAGGGCTATGGGTAGGATTGGTCTCAGGAGGCGTGTCCAGCTGGCAGCAGCCAATCATAGCATAACAGTGGTTTACCACTTAAGAGCAGACCTGGCAAGTTTATGTGGTGCCTCTTGGTTCAGAAAGATGGCCAATATAGGCTCGCTGTCTGAGTCCGATGGATGCTCTTGATCCCGAGATGGCTATCCTCGCTGTCCCCCCGTGGTCTCATATGCCTGAGAAGATGGCACTTGCTGTGTGTTCCAAGATGGCAGGCCCTATGACTCGCATATGGTGTCACTGGTTCATACTGAAGATGGCGCCAATCGCACTGTCTGAAGTGGCGACTGTCCGCATGCACCGCTGCTCGGCTTTGTAGGTGGTTTTGATTGGCAAACTTTGGCATAATGTCCCTTTTGTCTGCACCTTCTTGGTAGGGTAATGATTCCTCAGGTGCTTAACCTTTCCCGTAGAAGTAGTAATTGAGGTAATCACCTGCACCAGTGGCTGAGGTCAGGCCGCTAGAGGAGAGGGATGGTATGAGCGACCAATTATCTCAGGATAATGTCACCTGCAGCAACCAAGAGGTGCCTGAGTAATCGTCTGGGTTTTTGAGGACCAGCTCCAGTGCCTCTGCCAGCTCAACCGGCCTCTATAAATCAAGTATCTTTTGTTCTAGGAGTCTCTGTCTTATGTACCCAGAGCGGATACCGGCCACATACACATCCTGGCTGAGGTCCCCAACCTTCTGGGTGGCCAACACGGTCCAACAGTTTCACACTCTGCATAGATTCCGGAGGGCCTGGAGATATTCAGCGCTTGGCTCACCAGGTGCCCAGGAGGTGCCTGGCATAGACCTCATTTACTTTCTTGCGATACTGGGCCTTCAGAGTCTCCATGGCCAGCAGGTACGAGCTGGTGTCATTGATCATCGGGAATATTTGGGCTCTGATTCACGAGAAGAGTAGCCTTAGTCGGTTAGCACCTGTGGGATAATGTCCACGGCTGCTGCCAGGAAGTCTCCAAAACAGCGTAGCCAGAGTTCAAACATGTTCGAGGCGTCAGGCGATCAAAGGTCGATGTTGAGCTTCTCAGGTTTCAGGTACTGTTCAATGAATTTTTTTTGTGAAAAATTATAGTTAATAAAATCGACGCACCATCAATAATCACAATAATCTGAAGATGTGAAACTGATAGGTTTTCATTAACTAGAGACAGGAACAGCAACGTCATTGACTGATCAAGGCAGAGTGGAATGGGGAGCATGCAAAGGGTTATGGGTAGGATAGTCTCGGGAGGCGTGTCCAGCTAGCAGCAGCCAATCATAGCATAACAGTGGTTTACCACAGTACATACCTGACATCACATACAACCCTGAGGTTCTTTTTCCTGTGGGTGAGGCAGAATTACCACTTATTGGTATTGAAAAAGAAAACTACACAATATACACATGTAAACAAATTAAGAAATATGAACAAACTGTGCAAAACAGAGAAGAAAAGGAAAATTAAGAGTCCTTAAATAAGTCCCTGATTAGGTTTGTGGCTGGGGAGTCTGATGGTGGAGGGGTAGCAGCTGTTCTCGACCCTTCGTGGCATCTCGACCTCTTTCCTGATGCAGCAGCGAGAACAGAACGTAGGCTGGACGGTGTGGATCCGTGCAGATTGCTGCGGCTCTCCGATGGCAGCCTTCCTCATAAATGATCTCGACGGTAGGAAGGGTTTTGACTTTGATGCCCTGGGCTGTGCAGGGCTTTACACTTGGGGGTTTTGGTGTCTCTCTCTGTGCCAGATGGTCAGCATACTTTCCACCACACATCTGATTTGCTAGGGTTTCCGATGTCATGCCAAACCTCCACGACCTCTGAGGAAGTAGAGGCATTTGTTATATAAGACACACTGTTTGACCTGCTGAGTTTGTCTAGGATTGTGCTCATTGAATATTCAACAAGGTCCTATCCATGGACACAGAACACGCGGGGACAATCTCGCACATGTCACAGGACATGTCCAAGAGATGGGGGGTGGGGTGGGGTGGGGTGGGTCCAGTAATGACCTGAATTTCTCAAGAGGAAACAAATGAATCATTTTAGACCTGAAATCCTTTGTATTCTATGAAAATTCACCTGCTGAGAAAGGAAAGCAGTTTTCATTAAATTTCTGACTGACAAAACAGTTCATTTCAGTCTATGATTAATTTCGCAGCCCAGTGAGATTTTGCTCGGCTTTACATGAAGCAATTTAAAAATTTCAGTTCCTCACTGACACACTTAAACCATCACAATGGGACAGATTCTCCTGCCCATTGCTCATGTTCAGTGGCGTCCCATGCACCATTATTAGATCCAAGGCTAATCAGGATCTCAATATTAATATAATGTCCTGCAATATACTGGATATTAAGAACAGTGAGCTGCATGCCTGAGGGATTAATTCCTTTCTGTAACCAGCCTAACTCATTGCATGAGGTCTCGATCACAAATAAAAGGAAACCCTTCATTCCATTATAAGATCAAATGTACAGATGTTCACTGATGAATGAAGATGGTCAGAATCAGAATTTGTTGTCATGAACATGTCACAGAATTTGGGGTTTAGCAGGCAGCTTCACAGTGCAACTATTGCTATAAATCACAAATATTGCAATAAATTACATTCCAAAAATAAATACACGTGTGCAAGAAAATAGGAGAAAGTGAGCTAGGGTCTGAGGTTCACTGTCTCTTCAGCACTGTTGGCAGCGGGGAAGACGCCGTTTTCTGAACCGATGGGTGAAACACGGAAGTCTGCAGGCGCTGTGATTACAGCAAAACACCCAGTGAAATACTGGAGGAGCTCAGCGTCCGATGGATGGGCTCCTGCAGCATTTCTGCATGTGTGCTTTTGGGTGTTCGTCTTCAGGTTCTTGTACCTCCTTCCTGATGGCACCAGTGCGAAGAGGGTGGTGAGTGAGGATCACTGAGGATAGAGGCTGCTCCCTTCAAGTTCCATACTGTGGTGATATGTTTCCTCCATTGTATATAGTTATTGTTGGCTACTGTATATATGGAGCTGGCCCCGCCCACTGATGACTCATACCCTATGACTCCTCCCCTGCTGTCCTGGGCCATAAAGGTCGAGCCACCTCTCCTTTCCCTCCATTCCTATACCTGGATTCTGGCCAGCAAGGTTCTTCTGTATATTAAAGCCTATTGTTCCCTCAGCCTAGTCTCTGTGGTTACTGTTGGTGCCTATCACAAACCATTCACAAGTCTTCAGAATATGAAGTGGTCACGCGACAAGAGTGAGCAACATTTAGGCATCTGCTGATGAGCAATATTAATAGCTCATGAGTTAAGCAGGAAAGTCTTCAGGTGCTGGGATTGTAGAGGTATATACAAAATGGCTGGAGAAACTTAGCAGGTCACGCAGGCTCCATTGGAAGTTTTCTACGGGAATTATCTATCTCAATTTTTTGAGAATGATCACGATGCATTAATTTTTGCGAATTCTTTGCCAGATGTGCGCGTTCTATCGGATCGACCACGATGAATATCTGATAAGAGGAATGGAATGGGAATGGGAAGAAGGGGGAAATGATGTAAAGTCTGCTTGATATTGAAGACCCGGAACAATCTTTGTCTGGACTGGAGTCAGTAGGATGAACTTGAACAGGATGATTAATTTCTAAAGAAATTAAGCTGGGGGGGTTGGCAGGGGGGCAGAGGTGGATGGCTCTGATACTTCCAGATTCATCTGCCACTAGTGGTATTGTCCACACCCAGTTAATTGGGGTCTAACAACATTTGTTGTAGTTTTGGGGAGTTTTATATATATTTTTTTTATTTTATTTTATTTTTGTTCTTTTAGAGTTTAAAAAAAAATTGTGTAGTTTTAGAGGATAATTTTTATTTACACAAGGGGAGCTTCTTTTTTATATTTGTATTTGTATTTGCTGTGTGAGGTAAATTGAATTTTACTATCAATTGTTCAAAAGATGAAAAATTGTTGTCAACGAAAATAATTAAAACATTTAATACCCAATCTGTGCCAGTCGTTAAAGGCAGAGTCTTGCAAAAAGGCTTGAGAAAGTTAATTGAATATAATAGGGATGGCAAAAAAAAATCTCTGAAATCAAAAAATAATCTTCTAAAATGTGCCCATATTCTCAAATAGTGTTTAATTATAAGATTATCAGTTAGTTTATATAGGGAAGAGGATAAAGGAAACGTTCTTTACAAAATTGAGTTTCATTTTTACCCATTATCAAATTGTAACAAAAGAATCAAGTCACCTACATTGACCACCCAGGAGTAAAAATCTAAAATTAGGAAGTGCCAAACCACCATTCCTTTTGGTTTTCTGAAGATGAACTTTATTTTAGCAAGGACATTTTCTTTGCCATAAGATGTAAGTGAATCAAGTGAATTGAAAAAATATTTAGAGATTAAAATTGGTATAGATTGGAAAAGATACAAAAATGTAGATGAAATGTTCATTTTAATAGAATTATAGAAATGATACATAAAGATGACCATCTCGTTAAGAGCAATTTTACTTGATTAAATAAAATAGAAAAGTTTTCCGTAAAAAGGTGTATATAACTCCTTGTAATTGCAACCATGTCTGCCTGTCCCGCATCGGATTTGACAGTCATAAATGAGCCTGCAGCTGACGTGGACATTACCCCTCCATAAATCTTCGTCCGCAAAGCCAAGCCAAAGAATTGTAATACCAAGATAAGTACATTGGTCCTTCACAATCAAAAGGAAAATCAGAATACCTTGGTAAATGTTTGCTTTGATGCAGATTTAACTTATATGTTGAAAAGTTACTAAATTGTAATTACAAAGATAAAATGCTTGATAAAGAAGCATCTGGATTGGATACAAAGAGCAAAAGATCATCTGCATATAAGGAAACTTTATGCTCAATCCCCCTCCTATTGATCCCTCAAAGGGGAAAACTTGACGAGTAGCCCATTGAAGATTAAAAGGTTTTGATTGTCGAAGATTAATAAGAACGGAAGCAGCAGAATATAAATATAATAATTTAAGCCATTTAATATAACTTGGTCCAAAATTAAAATTTTCCAG
The DNA here is from genome assembly GCF_036971445.1 of Narcine bancroftii. Lineage (NCBI taxonomy): Eukaryota > Metazoa > Chordata > Chondrichthyes > Torpediniformes > Narcinidae > Narcine > Narcine bancroftii. The sequence continues at coordinate 10,003,582 of NC_091471.1, forward strand.
GATCACAAATAAGTAACTCCACTCCACCCAATCAAAAGCTTTCTCATTGTCTCATGAAAGAACACATTCAGGGACAGGAGAGGGGGTTAAATATAAAATATTCAATAAGCGGTGTATATTAAAATAGGAATAATTATTTTTAATCAAGCCAATTTGATCTTCAGAAATGATTGATGATAAAATACTCTCCAATCTATGGGCCACTATTTTAGCTAAAATCTTCATGTCAACATTTAATAAAGAAATAGGCCTATAAGAAGCACATTTAAATGGATCTTTTCCCTTTTTTCACAATGGAAGAAATATTTTTCACTTTGCTTGTATTTTTTTCATTTTTTTGGAGAGGCAATCATTAATAATTTTTCTTATAAAATGAGGAGCTACACTTAAGACCTTCAGAAAAAGCACAAGGGTTTATCTTTTTTTTAGCTCATTGCTGCTTGTTTAAATGAATCATTAAGGACAGGACTTAATCGAGGTACAAGGAGTTTAGGAAAAGATTTTAAAACTTCCACAGGATAGAAATAAGGACCTGGGAATTCACCTGATTGTAAAGAAGAAATGCAAAACGTATTTCCTCTTAGGAAGGAGGTACCTCCAGACTCGTATGTTTATTCTGGGAAAGTGTGGGAATATTTAGGCAGTCCAAAAAGTCCATAATTGAACTGTTATTATTATTGGATTCAGAAGTATACAATCTGGAATAAAATTCACTAAGGATATTGTTTGTTTTAGAATGATCTGTAGTTACTGTACAGTCATCCTTCCGAATCTTAGCAGCCTGTCCTTTCAATTGGTTAGCCAATTGGGGGCGTGGCAAGATGGTGTAGGAAGAGGATGTGGGAAGACACCTCTCCCCAGATGAACCATTTAAAGCCCGATTTTTAAGTGCCTGATAAAAGTTTGAAAGTGTTAAGTGGATTAAATATTGATCCAAGTAACTATGAGGAAATTAAAAAGACAATTGGTGAGGAAACTGACTTTGAAACGAGCTAAAAGTACAGAAGAATTGTGCCCTACCTTCCAAAAGGAGTCTCGGGAGTCAACTGACCTGCTGTCCAAACCCCAGAGGACCGCAGTCAGCAAGTTAAATGTGAATCTGGTGCCAGTCTTGCAGTCTGACATGCAAGATAGCGCTGATATTACAGTCATGCTTGGATCATCGTTGGAGGGGGATCTACACATGCGCAGGTGTCAACATGCAGCCAGAGCATCGGGGGTGTGCAGTGATGTGCATGGCAGGGAGTGCGAGTGTGTGGCAGCGGGGGCGTGGTAGGCAAACTGGGAAGGCGTGGGGACAAGCAGGAACTCGCGTTTGTGCACTATACTGGAACGGGCAAGGGCTGTGGGGCTGGGGGGGGGGGGATCTCAACCTACAGTCAAGTGGCCCAGAGTCTTATGGCAGATGAAGAAGAAGAAGAATAAAGCTCTGCCTTGTTGGAAGAGGAGGAATTATTGTTGGCCAAAACTTACTGGATTTTTCACCATGATTGTAAAATTGAATTTAACTCCTCAAAAAATTGCTGTTCAATAGGACAAGTAGAAAGAAGATCAAATTTAGTCTTAAGCTCAACTCTCTTGATATAATTCAAGGTTTTTAAGTTCTGCATATTGTAAATCAATTTGTTTCATCTGATTAATTAAATCTAATCTTTCCTTGTTAGTCTTCTTAATATTGGCTGTATAAGAAATAATTTGTCTTCTAAGATATGCTTTCATATTATCCCAGACAGTCAAATTATAAACTCCTGAATAAGTATTTGTACAAAATAAAAATTTAATTTGGTCTCCATAAATTTCAAAAAATCATTATCTGAAAGTAAAGTGGAATTAAAATGCCTCTTAATAAAAAGAGAATCATGGAAATTCAAATAGGAGCATGGCCAGATATCACTATAGCCTGATATTTACATGATTTGGTCAATGAAATCAATTGATTTTCAATTAAAAAGTAATCAATCCGAGAATAAGAATGCTGAACATTTGATAAAAAAAGAATACTCACTACCATAAGGATGAAAGAAATGCCAGACATCAGAAATTCTAAAATTCTTTAGAAAGGAATGAATTACAGCAGTAAACTTACTCAAAGAGGCAGATTTAGGGGATGAATGATCCAGAACAGTATTTAACCAACAATTTAAATCAACACTAGTGAGTAATGACTAAAATCAGTAAGGTTGAGAAAATTCATTCAAACAAATTCCAGATCATCAATGTTAGGGGCATATACATTAGCAAAAAACTATGGTTTTATGATGTAGTATACCTGTGAGAATAATATAACAACTCTGTTTATCTGATACAATATTGTGTTGGATAAAAGGAATATTTTCATTAAATAAAATAGAGACTCCCCTACATTTAGCATCCAAAGAAGAGTGGAATTGTTGTCCTTTCCACTTTGACATAAAACTGCCATTGTCACAATTTCTGAAGAAAAACAATTTCAGCTTTAAGTTGCTTGACACGCGCAAACATCCTTCTACATTTAATTGGGCTATTTAAACCTCACACATTCCAAGAAATCTTAGTCTAGTAAGATTAGATATAATTTTTAATTAGCATTATG